>NC_060285.1:7844456-8105917 GCF_021613505.1 Equus quagga | reverse complement strand
GGGAGTGAAAAGGGGGAAAGATACCCGCAGGGATCCAAGCTCCGCTGGAAGGATTAAACCTCACTATGGAAGTGGAAGCGGTTTGCAAACTCTTCCCTCCTTACCAAGTGCCAACCAAAACTAGCTACCAGGCTACACGATTTGACTAAGAGTTGGAGACCACCGAGAGTTCAAAGGAGCTGCACGTGGTGCTACCAGGACCTCTGATTTCTGAGACTACCGCCTCGCAGGAGGAGCCTTTCCTGCACTCCAGGCCAGGGTTCGGGCTCACTCCACATTCCCCAGAGCCCCCCAAACGTCAAAGGTTCCTTTAAGTCCCTGGCACGTGTAACAAGCGGCGGGCACCAGGCGCAGACCCATGGAGATCTCTCCCGCTCCTGAACATCAGCAATGGGGAGGTGGGGTAGGAGGAAGTTGATCCCAAACCAGGGTTCCACATCATCCTCTAGCGACCCCCAAAAGGAAAAATAAAAAAGATGGAGCCAAGTTTTCACGTCCAACTTTCTACTTTCTCTCACGTGGGTTGATTTCTTTCTCCCAGGCCGGCCCATGCCCCATCCACTCACCGAGGCCTTCGGCCATGCGCACAAACTGCTGCAAAGCCCCGCTCGATCACAGCAGTTGGGACCCTGAGGCTTCGGGTGTTCCCTCCTCGGGCCGGGCTGTTGGGACCCACGGCTGCGCGAGTTCTAACTCCGGGCCGGGTGGCTGGGACTCGGCGGCGGCCGGAGCTCTAACCCCGGGCCCGGCGGACGACACCGCGCACGTTCCAGCCCCCGACAGGCCAGTGAGCGATCGGAACCCCGAGTCTCCGGGTTGCGGCTGTTGGGCCAGAAGCACGTACTCACCATGGCTGCGATTCCGCGGTCTCGCCACCCTCGGAGCGCAGGCGAAGTCAGAACTCGAGCGGTCTCCTGGGCCGGAAAGTCGCACAGAAGCAGTGGAAATGGCCGCGCGCGGCAGGAAACGGAAGTGACGTCACCGCGAGCCGCCGGCCTTCACTCCCTGAGGGGCACCCGAGGGGGATGCGCTTTAGTTGTGGGCGAGGTGGTACTTTTTGCTGTTTTTATTATCATTTTACTATAAATTATTGGCGGAAACAATGAATTAAACATTCAGAAAATAACACCAAAACAAAGGTTTTAATGGTGTCCTCATTCCATTGCCAGTTTATCTTTGAGCACATTCTTGTGCTTTCACAATCATCTTTGTGACCCTACACTGGTGAGGGAAAGGTATGGAGGTGATAGGTAATCCTAAATCTTTTCCTTCATATTCAGAGATCCTTGTTAAAATTTCTGAGGGAGAGTGGAGTCCACTGGAAATGGAATTCATTGAGTAGGGAATTCAGGAAGAAGAGCAGGTTTGGGGGTGGGGATTGAGTTTCTGTAAGGTTGAGTTTGGAGATGTCCTAGGACACCCGTTTTCTTCTGGCCAACATACTGCTCTTTTCTCTATGTGCTCTCAATAGACTTTATTTAAGGCTGGACTCATGCCTCACTACCTCTAAGAGGTCCTCCCTGTTCCTTATGGCCCTTTGTCATCTCTCTTCAAGGTGATGCCAGGCACATCTTGGGACCATTTGGTTCTAGCCAAAACTAGACCATTATGGGCTAGTTCCAGTTAATTCCTTTGGAAACCTAGAAGCAGAGACCTGGTAGCACCCTTAGGAATCATGCAGTGCAACCGCTTCATTTTACAGATACTGAGACCCAGAGAAAGTGATGCCAGCCCTGATGTCAGTTTCCCTACATTAAACCCAGCATATATAGGGTTAAAACCAAAGCACTCATTCCCTGCTTACTCCCTGGCTTCCTGCCTCCAGAATCCACTATCCTCCATGGAGACAGACACCACCAAGGACAAGCACCTGCGTTCATTATCTCCTCCTGGCAAAGAGATACAGGCTGATGGGAAAGCTGCTGACCAGCAAGGCCATATGCTCCCCATCCCCTACCTAAAACCCCAAATAAAAACCTGTTCTTTTAGCTTTTCGGGGAGTTTGGGATTTCAGCATTAGCTGCTCTCACTTCTTGCTCAGCTCTGTGCAATAATAAAGTTCCTACTTTCTTCCACTACACCCAGAGTCAGAGACTGGCTTGCTGTGCAGCGGGTGAGTGAACTCACTTCAGGTTCGATATCAAAAGGAAGCTGCTTGCCCAGGGTCACAGAGTGAGGCAGTGGCAGAACCAGAACTGGACCCTGGGGTTTTTGGCTCTTGGTCTGGTTACTTCCACCACATCTGGTTGCTCTGCCTGAGATGACTTGTGGCCCTGGGCAACAGGATGGGTTTGAACTGGATCCAGGACTGAACATTTGTTACAGCAACTCGCCCCCCTCAATCAAAGTTTACCTCATGCAAATCCGAAATTATTTGTCAAAGAAAAAAAGCTTGTCTCCAAATTAAGAAAGCTCACTGATGTCTCCTGTTTAAGAGTAGAACCTGTGATTTGGACTCTCCTCCTTACTTCTCTTGGATCCTGTTTCATGTTTCCATATTAATTGGACCTATGAGCCATCACTGTTGGGTAATGAAACCTTATTATTCCAATTTACAGTCATAGATATGTCCTTTATAACAATTTCTGATTATTATTTGGCCTTCCTGGCATCTTGGGCCATCATATCCCAGATCTCCTCAGTAATGACTGATAGGGGCTTGATGTTTTTATGACTATGAATAATGATACAATACACTTTACATAATTAATTCTGTTTCCCAACTATTTAATAACTAAATTCCCATGTTCTCTCAAACTAGCCTACCCTTTTATATCTTGCTGTTTTCCTTGCTAGTAAGTTAATAAATATTGACATATGCTCAAGATCAATTTGTCCTTTGTCACACTTCTGCACTTAAAACCTTAAATCCTTGCCATGGCTTACTAGGCCCCTCTCCATCAGTACTCCCCACCCCACCCCATATTACAGGCCCAGCCACCTCCTTTTTCTACCCTGAGCACACCCAATCTCTCCAACCCCATCCATCACCATTTGTTGGGAGTGATATGCTCCATTATTCTGCTTAGCTAACTTCTGTTCATCACTTCTTCAGTGAAGCCTCCTTGATCACCTAGACCAGGTAATTGCCCCTGGAGGATGGACCCACAAGCCCTTTGTTTTTTTTTGTTGTTGTTTTTTTGAGGACAATCAGCCCTAAGCTAATATCTGCTGCCAATCCTCCTCTTTTTGCTGAGGAAGACCGGCCCTGAGCTAACATCTGTGCCCATCTTCCTCTACTTTATATGTGGGATGCCTACCACAGCATGGCTTGCCAAGCAGTGCCATATCTGCACCCAGGATCTGAACCAGCGAACCCTGGGCTGCCGAAGCAGAACGTGTGCACTTAACCGCTGTGCCACTGGGCCGGTCCCATCCACAAGCCTCTTGTACTTGCCCTTTATAGCACTCTTTGATCTTATCTTTATTCAGTGTCCACCTTCCCAAACATACTGAGAACTCTGTGAGAGCAAGCCTTTTAGCTACCTTGGACTTTGGATACCTATCTTCTGGCACTATGCCTGGCCCAAAAGAACTGCTTGTTTCACTTAGGGATCTTTGGTGGCAAACAACCAAAAAGGAATTTGGTAAAAGACTTTGTGGCAGAGCCCAGAGATTCAAAGGGAGCTGGTTGTGAGAGCGGGACTAGCCTTACAGACTTCCTCCACTGTCAGTGGCCTCCAGCCAAAGACCACCAGGAGCGCCCCTATGGTGTTATCACTCGCTGCAACAAGGGAGAATTCACATCATGGGGAGCTGTGGGGCTTCTCAATAAGAGGGTGTTATAAAGGATTTACTATAGGATTTGAGCTCATGTTGGGTGATTTTGGGGAGAGTTCAAGGAAGAGAGGTTTGCTCTGGATTAGATGCTGTTAAGAAGTATGAGTGGGGCTGGCCCCATGGCCGAGTGGCTAAGTTCGCATGTTCCACTTTGGTGGTCCGGGGTTTCACCGGTTCGGATCCTGGGCACAGACACAGCACCACTCGTCAGGCCATGCTGAGGTGGCATCCCACATAGCACAACCAGAAGGACCACAACTACAATATACAGCTATGTACTGGGGGGCTTTGGGGAGAAGAAGAAGAAAAAAAAAAAAGATTGGCAACAGATGTTAGCTCAGGTGCCAATCTTTAAAAAAGAAAAAAAAGAAGTATGAGTAACTCTATGGTTGGGCATCTTAATAAATCTTACCTACAAGTTGGAAGGACTGAAGTGAGGCTAAAGCTATAACTGGTAAAGGAATAGTAGTCACTCATATTAAACAGGATAAGGGGATGTTTGGTGCTTTTTGTAGTTTTGATAAAGTTTGTTGTTGTCTGTATTCAGACAAGATTAAGGACTTGTGTTTGTCTTGATTTTCACAGTTAGAGTGGCTTTATCTGATATTGATGTTCTGTGAAATTGTTTATGTTCAATAGGAGAACACTAAGGCCTAGCTATTAGTGTCAGGCCAGCTCCTAGCAACATCAAGGCCTAACTGATAGAGCTGAGCCAGTTCCTAGCAGCCGTGGGCTGCTTTTCTTTTTCTTACCAGATTCCTATTCCTACTTTGCATCTCTGTTCTTGATATTCAGAGCCCTGGCAGAGAAAGCCCAGTTGGCCCAACTTAGGTCACACCTCCACTCCTTGGTTGTCCTGGGTCTGTGAGAGAGTATTAGGTATAAGCTAGGGTGACATTCAGCCAGGATTCATCATGTGGCGTATTGTGTTCTTAAAATAGAGAAATACTTCCCAACTGGTTGGCAAATAGGTGATGCCCCTCTCCTGGGATGCTCAGGACCACCTACAATTCAGCTATTAAAGGGTTAAGGCTTGGCCCATTCTTACTAGCTGATGTCCTTGCCTGCTCAGTCAATATTTTGAAATATAACCTTTAGATGAAAGACAGTCTTCAGGGCAGCATTTATTCTCCCACCAACACTGATCCTGAGATGAGAAAAGTAATTCCCCAATAGAAAATCAGGATACTGTGAGCACAGAGGAAAGGATGCTGGGTGGTCAAACTGGAATGTACATGTTTAATACAGTGCTCATTAAATGTTTGATATTGGATAGACAGATGGACAAATGGATGAAAATATCTGACAGGAAGAAAGAAATCAAGTAGACTGCAGGTTACATCACCCCATCATACATGGGGAGACCTTAATCTCTTCACTCCAGAGGACAAGGATGTTTAAAACAAATTCCTGATCCTCTTAATTCCTTTTGGGCAGTTCCCCAATGCTGTACTTAGCTGCCTTGAAGGTATGCTAGCTAGCCCTGCTGCCAGGTTCAGCAGCTGGAGCTGAGGCTGGGTCATCAGGCTCCTTTGTGAGGTGGCCTCAGTGACATAGGTGCTATGAGGCAGGAACTACACCCCCCAAACTGGCTGGGTCAGCCATACCAGTCCTGTCTTCCAACTCCCTCACACCACCTGCCTAACCTAAGCTTTGTCATGTTGCTGCCACTGCTGGGTGCCTGTGCTGTGGTGGGGCCATTCCAGGGCCCTGAATGGGAGCCAGTACAGGACCTGCTCTCTGAGGATCGCAGCTGCAGGGACCCTCGGTGCTGCGGCAACCTACTCATCTTCTGCCTCTTTCTGATCTGGCAGGTCCAGCGGTATTGGCGCCAGGTCACCAGGAGCCATCTCAGAATGAAGAAGGTCATCAAGGTGAAGGGACCCCACAAAATTCCTCCCCTTAGCACTACGATTGTCTCAGTCACTTGTTATGAGAACCCTGTTCTATGCCCTGTATACCAGAGATGAATTACCTTGGAGAACTCAGACTGGTCAGGGAGAGCACCATCAGGCCCCAAACCCAGGAGTCACCCTTGACTCCTTTCTCTCTCACTCCACACATTTAATCCATCTACAAGTCCTCTAGGCTCTACTTGCAAACCATATCTCAAATCTGATCACTTCTTGCAACCTCACCACACACCCCTGGGCAAAGCCGCCCTCATGTCTCACCTGGACTGTAGGCACTGCCTCTGCCTGGTTCCTGCTGCCTCTCACCCACCCACAGTCAGCGCTCCACGCAGCCGATGGAATGACCTTCTTCTTGCCCTCTCTTTAAAAAACAAATTTAATCCAAGGATAATATACCTACACAGATTATAAGTGTGTAGATCATTGAATTTTCACAAACTGAACATATCCATGTGCAGCACCCGGATCGAGAAACAGACCATGACCGGCAGCCCAGAAGCTTGCAGTCGCAACGATGCTGATTTCTAATAGCATAGACTGGTTTTGCCTCTGGGGAATCATGTGGTAACTATTCTTGTGCACCTGGTTTAAGCCTAACATTATGCTTGTGAGCCAGAACAAACTTCTAAAAACAGATCATAGCACTTTGCTGCTCAAAACCCTCCGACAGCTCTTATGGATACTCTCCTCATCAAACTCAGAATAAAATCCAACTCCTAACCACAGTTCCAAGGCCCAGAATGATCTGTCCTGTGTTTCTCTCTGACCTAGTCTCCCAGTGCTCTCCTTGTCACTCATTCCATTCTGGCCACATGGGCCTCCTTGCTGTTCTTGTACGTGTGGCCTGTTCCAGCCTCAGGGCCTCTGCACTAATGTCTTCTCTGCCTACAATGCTCTTTCTTCAGATGTCACTTGGTTTACCCTTCACTTCATTCAGGTCTCCAGTCAAATGTTACCTCCTCTGAGAGGCCTTCTCTTACCAATCTGTCCAAAGGAGCTAACCCATTCCTACTCTGCTTTTATTGCCATCAGAACACTTTCAATAACTAGCATTATGTTGTATACTTGGTTATTGTGTCTTCTGTACCTAGAAGATAGCTCCTAACAAGGACTTTGTCTTGTTCATGCTGGTACCCTCAGCACCCAGAACAGTGTCTGGCCTGGGATAAACTATCTTTCTTGAATGAATGAATACTATCAGCCCTAAGGTAAGTGACTCACCTTTTCCTGGCCCCCAACATCCTCATCTGGATGGATAATGGGGATTATAATTCTGATCTATGAGACATGTGTGTGCAAGGATTTTGCTTCTCTGTTCTCACCTACAGGTGCCACCACAGAAGTGGGCAGTGCCCTTCAGGAGACATGACACTTGTTTTGGTCTGATCCATGAATTCTTCAGTCCTGGCAAGTTCAGGGGCCTGGATGCTCATATCCAACAATGGGCACAAAAGAAGAGATGGGAATACCAGAGGAGCCTCCAGGAATCATGGACCAAATACCTGTTCTCTTGGCAGCACTCAGGTCAGGACTCACCTTGGGATTTCTACACCCCTTCTGAGCCCATCTTTTGCACCACCTCCTTTTCAAGCACCTGTATGCTCCCTCAGGACAGTTCTTGGGAAGCATGGCAGGTACCCTGGTGTCTCAGTGATGACCAGACTCACCCGATTTGCAAGCCACTGCCCCCTGCCCTGGACATGTACCAAAGGATGGAGCAGCTGCTGATCCACTCCCGGGAAGAACTGGTGCCACTGGAGCATGTTGTCAGCATGAGATCCCACCCTACCTCTGTGACTTTAGCCTCTCTCCCAAACCTCCCTTCAGCTCAGAGGCTGCAATTCCGTTCCAGAGAGTTCCTGCCTGTTCCTTCCAACCAACAAGTAGGAATGCCCACCTGGAAGTCCTGGGGCTGCCCCCAAGAGGCCTGGGCACAAAGGAGGGAAAACCAAACACTAGGCAGAGAGGATAGTAGAGAGATCCAGATTCCAGGGTGGGTGAAGCAGAGAGAGAGCAAAGGGGAGGATGCTTGGGAAATGCAGGCATCTGGAAGGCAGCTTCCAATAAATGTTGGGATGGAGGACAATGCAGAGACTAAGGTCCTGGAGCAGGAAAGCCGGAAACTAGTAATAAGAAAAGCTTATGGAGAGATCCTGACACCAGGTTGGGAGAACCAGAAGCAGGTGGGATTTGAGAATAGAGCCCAAATTCAGGAACCAGCGAAGAGAAACCAGAGGGAGGCTGGAGGCGAAAATCCTCCTGAAACTTGGACACATAGAGGAGAGAACCAGGAACAGTTAAGATATAAAATTGATGCAGAGACCCAAATACCAGAGTGGGAGAACCAGGATGGGAGTAGAAATGAAGATGCTGTAGAGACTCAGGTATTTGAGAAGAAAAAGAGAGAGGCCAGAGGGGAGGATGAAGGAGAGACCCAGGCCCAAGGATTAGGTAAGCAGGGCCAGACTGGAAGTGAGAATGGTGTGGAGACCCAGGTGCCAGGGTGGCAAAAAGAAGACCAGCTTAGATGTGATACTGGTACAGAAATTCAGGCAGAAGAGAGGAGAAACAAGGACCAGGATGGAGGTGAGACTGTTGTGCAAACCCAGATATCTGAGAGGGAGAACCTGGGAGAAGTAAAAAAAGAGGATGGCATAGAGACCCAGGCCCTTGGGTGGGGAAAACAGGAATGCATTGGAAGTGAAGATGTTACAGAGATCCAGACACCGGGGTGGGAGCGGCAGGATCAAGTTGGAAGTGAGAAAGCTGGGAAGATCCAAGCATCTAGAGGAAAGATCCAGAAACAACTAAAACATGAACTTCGAGTGGGGTGGGGAAACCAAGGCCTGAGAAGAGGGGAGCATGTAGGGGAAACTCAGATATCTAGAAGCAAGAACCTCAGGGAGATAAGAAAAGAGGATTGGGTAGTGATCCAGGCACCACGGTGGGAAGACCAGAGACCAGCAGCAAGTGAAATTGACAAAGAATTGGAGATACCATGCTGGGGGAATCAGGACCAGATTGAAGGTGAACATAGAGCAGAAATTCAGGCACTAGAGAAGAGAGACCAGAGAAAGGATGGAGATGAAGATGGTACAAAAACCCTGGTACCTGAGGCAGAGAGCCAGGGGCAATTAAGAGGTGAAACTCACGTAGAGACCCATCCACCAGGGAGGAGGAGCCAGGAGCAGTTTGGAGATGAGAACGGTACAGACATTCAGGCACCAGGGCAGAGAAATCTGCGAGGGGTTAAAGGTGAAGATGGTAAAGACATCCAAGAACTTGGGAAAGAATACCAGGGTCAATTAAGAAGTGAAATTAATGCAAAGATTAAGATTCACACGCCAAAGTGGAAGAATCAGGAACACATTAGAGGCAAAGATGGTGCAAATACCCAGGCATCTGAGGCACAGAACTGGGGAGAATTAACAAGTAAAACTTATGGAGAAACTCATTCAGCAGCATGGAAGAAAAAAGAGCAAGTTGGAAGTGAGAATGTTGCAGAAATTCAAGCTCCAGAGGAGAGAAGCCAGAGAGAAGCTGGAGATGAGGATGGTACTGAGACCTGGGTACCTGGGGAAGAAAACCAGAGTCAATTAAGAAGTGATATTGATAGAAAGACCCATGCTTCAGAGTGGAAGAACCAGGAGCAGATGGGAGGTGAGAATGGAACAGAAATTCAGGCACCAGAGAAGAGAAACCAGAGAGAAGCTAGAGGTGAGGGTGATAACGAGACCTGGGTACCTGGGGAAGAAAACCAGGATCAGTTAAGAAGTGATATTGAAAGAAAGACCCATTTATCAGAGTGGAAGAACCAGGAGCAGATGGGAGGTGAGAATGGAACAGAAATTCAGGCACTAGAGAAGAGAAACCAGAGAGAAGCTGGAGGTGAGGATGGGGTAGAGATCCAGAAACCTAAGAGAGAGAACCAGGGACAATTAGATAGTACAATCGGAGAGAGCCATTCACTAGGGAGGAGGAACTGGGAGCAGACTGCAGCAAAGAATGATGCAGAAAATCAGATATTGGAGAAGAGAAACCAGAGAGAGTTTGGAAACGAGGATGATAGAAAGATCCAGAGCCTTAGGGGAGGGAACCAGACACTGTTAAAAAGTAAAGTTAATAGAAAGACCTGTTTATCAGAGTGGAGGCACCAGAAGCAGATTGGAGGTGAGAATGGTGCAGAAATTCAAATACAAGGGAAGAGAGGGACCACAGGTGATGATGGTACAGAGACCCAGGCTCCTGGGGGAGATTACCAGGGACAGTTAAGAAGTAAAATTGATGGAGAGGTCCAGCTACAAGGGCAAGGAAACCAGAACAAGGGTGGAGATGAGGATGCTGCAGAAATCTGGGACATAGGGAGCCAGAGAAAGTGCAGAGCTGAGGATGCTGGTGGGCCTCAAGTTCCAAGGGGAGGAAACAAGGACAAGGTCAGAGGAAAGGATGCTGCTAAAGGTAATTTCCAAGTTGACTGTTCAGAGGGTGAGGAGTCCCCAGCTCTCATTGGCTCCAGATATGGGGCCATGGGACAAGACCAGGCAGTGGCCTCTGCTCCCTGTCCTGAGATAGAGCCTCTCCTTGACCAGGGTGAACTCTTCTGGCTTCCCAGTGGGGAGGGAGAACATTTGGCTGTCCAGAGGATGGCCCTACCAGAAAGCACAGAACGAGGGTCAGTCCAGCCTCCCGGCAGGCCCAACCTAAACCCCGGAGAAGCCGACAAAGGGACAAAGGGGTGGATCTAGGGAAGGCCTCTGGCCTGACTCAGCGGCTCCAGAACCCACCATCTCTGGCTGCTCCCCTGGGCCTGCCCTCTGCCTACTCCCCTGTCTCTTGTAGCCAAGCCCCTCAAGCTGCCACAGCTCTGGTGGTTGCTCCTACTGCCCTCACAATCCTTCCCAAGTGGCCAGTTCTCAAGAAGAGCCAACGACTGCTCCTGGAGTCCCTCATGTGGCGAAAGATTGCGCACCTGAAGTGGGGCCTCCCGCAGCGGATCCTGGAGTCCCATGTGCTCTTTAATGTCTTAGAACCACGCCCACTGCCCCTTGCTGAGGTGAGGCTCCCCAAATTATACACAGCCTGTGAGCTCCAAGGGCAGCAGGAAAGTCATTGTGAGGCCCAGGATTCCAGGCCAGGCCTTAAGTCCCCAGAGAGGTCTCAGAGGGTTCAGCCCCCAGAAAGAAAAAGCTCAAAACTTCCTATACAGGCCAGAGCTCTGGAGAAGTGTGGATCACACGGGTCACAGCCAGTGGGCATTTCCATCCATCCTGAAAAGCCCAGGAGAGTCAGGCCACCAGGGGGCCCCAGAGAACCACAGAAAGTCCAGGAAGAGGCTCCTCCTAGGGCCAACCTCCCTGCTCCCAGAAACCCAAGGCCTGCGGCAGAATCTAGGAGTTGGTGTGGCCAAGAAAGAGCTGGAGAGCCTTCCAGTGAGAATAGCAGGGGCAGGAAAATGGTCAGGCCAGGGGTCTCCCAGATGGCAAAGAGGGATCCCAGCAGAGTGAGGACCTCATACTCCAGGATAGGCCACGGCCACTGGAAGAAGGAGCACACATCCCAGGAGGCCTCTAAGCCCCCCAGATTCAAATGTCAGCAGCCCACCCACTGGAGAAGAGGAAGACTGGAGCCTGCAGAGGGCAGAGGGCCTGGGCAGCAGGCTTGCTCCTGTTCCACAGACGCCTCCAGCTTCAAAGGGAGTCTTCACTCTGCTGTAGTGAGGCTGAGCATGACCCTTCTGGACAAGATATCCTGGTCCTCACACCCGGCCAATCCCCAGCACTCAGCGCCCAACCTGAGCCTGAGGGATCCTGATCATACCCTGCTTCCCAAAGTGGGTGACCCACATGCAAGGAAGGACAGCATGGGAGTCCACGCTTCTTTGGAGAGGGAACTTCAGCCACCAGGTCACTGCTGTGCTGGGGCTGCTCTTCCCAAGACAGAGAGCCCCCAGGGTCAAGGGGAAACTGAGAACCCCCATTGTGCCCCACAAAATCCACTAGCCTCCAAAAAGTTTGGTTTTATGAAGCATTTGAGGTGTTTTCTGCTCCAACATGGCTTTAGAAAGTAGGTGGCAGACACAGAGTTCTCAGAATACACCAGAGAAGGCATGAGAGTGGTTGCTCACCCTCAAAGTCTCTAATAAAATTGGTTTTTTGGGTTCCGTGGGGTTCTGATTTCTTTGGCATGTGTTTTCTGACCTGCCCCCTTGGGGTTTGAGACACTTTGTTGGTGGATAGAAGCCACTTCTACCCTACGGTTTTGAAGGTTTGGGGAATGTGGGTCAACCCATTGTCATCTCCTAAGTACTTCCCCTCACCAGCTCCTCACAGTAGGGTTCACTGAGGTTTCTGTCATGGTTCTGTCCTGCCCTATTCCAAGCTAATTCTGATTGAGGTAGGACATTCAAACAGCCTCAGCTGCTTGGGGGGAGGGGTGGCGCTCTGCACTGGACACAATTATTCAGGTCCTTTTGATCACAAGGAAGGGAGCTGATCACTGGGCATCTCTCCTGCTGGGATTCTGCTGCCCATAAACAGACTTCATGGAAACCCCCCCTCCCCCCCATTCTCAAGCACTGCCAACCATGATTACTTGTTGCTTTGCCTGGTCCACCTGTGGGACATCCTGGAGCTAACTGTTTTAATCAAGTCTGAAACTTCTGAGCCAAAGGGCTGTATGTTTTATGATACCTCTGTAGACAGCTTCAGCAGGTGGAAACAGATTCACAGAGCCTAAATCAGTGAGTGGTGGAGCTGGGAACTTAATTCAGATTTTCTCCTTTTCTATCCTTTATCCTCCCTCCCTTCTTTCCTTTCTCCCTCCCTTTCTTCCCTTTCATTTAGTTTTCCTATTTTTTTATTGAGGTCATAATAGTTTCTAACATTGTGAAATTTCAGCTGTACATTATTATTTGTCAGTCACCATATAAATGTGCCCCTTCTGCCCTTGTGCCCACCCCCAACCCCTTTCCTCCTGGTAACCACTAAACTGTTCTCTTTGTCCGTGTGTTAGTTTATCTCCCACATATGAGTGAAATCACACAGTGTTTATTTTTCTCTGTCTGGCTTGTTCGCTTAACATAATACCCTCAAGGTCCATCCACGTTGTTGCAAGTGGGATGATTTTGTCTTTTTTATGGCTGAGTAGTATTCCATTGTATATATATACCACATCTTCTTTATCCAATCATCAGTCGATGGGCATAGCTTTCCTATTTTTTAATTAATTGTGAAACCCATGTATGCTCATTAAAGAGTTTAGAAAATTCAGAAAAGGAAAAATAATCCATAATCCCATCATTTAATGTTTTGATGTCTTTCTTCCTATGCATTGCTACCCATAGGGTGTTCCCATAGCAATTCATGCCTACCTCTGCTATAGATAGCACTTAGACTGTGGTAAGCAGCCTCCAACAAGGCTCCCGATGCTCCCTACCTCCTGGTATTCATGCGTTTATGTATTCTCTTCTCCTTGAGTATGGATTGGATCTAGTGACTCACTTCTAACAAATAGGATACAGCAGAAATGATGGAATGTAACTTCTGAGAATAGGTTACAAAGACTCTAGTTTCCATCTTGGGCACACACTTCTCTTTGTCTCTTGCTTGCTTGCTGAGGGAAGCCGCCCTCCATGTTGTGAACTGTCCTATGAGAAGACACATGTGGCAAGGAACTGAGGAGGCCAGTGGACAGCAGCCATCAATAAAGTGAGGCCTTCAATCCAACAGCCTTTGAGGAACTGAATCATGCCACCATTTGAGTGAGTGTGGAAGCAGATCCTTCAGCCCTAGTGAGTCTTGAGACGACTAAAATCCCAGGAGAGACCTTGAGCCAGAGTCACTTAGCTAAGCCGTGCTTGGATTCCTGATCCACAGAAACTAGGAGATTATAAATGTTTGTTGTTTTAAGCTGCTAAATGTTGGGGGATATTAGTTTTCTATAGCTACTGTAACAAATTACCACAAATTGGTGGCTTAAGACAACTGAAATTTATTTTCTCATAGTCCCGGAGGTCAGTGTCTGAAGTCAAGGTGTCAGCAGGGCTACGCTGCCTCCAAAGGCTCTAGGGAACATCACGTCCTTGTCTCTCCCAGCTTCTGGTGGCTGCATTTTTTTGTTGGTGGCACCATCACTCCAATCTCTGCCTCCGTGGTCACACTGCATCTTCCTTTACTCTGTGTGTCTCTTCTCAAGACACTTGTCATTGGATTTAGGGCCCACTGGATACTCCAGGACCATCTCCTCATCTCAAGATCCTTAACTTAATTAAAACTGCAAAGATTCTTTTTCCAAGTAAGGTAACATTTACTGGTTCCGGGGATTCAGATGCTATATTAGTCTGCTCTAGCTGCAATTACAAAACACCACAGACTTGGGGGCTTAAAAAACAGAAATTTATTTTCTGAAGGCTAGAAGTCCCAGATCAAGGTTCTGGCTGGTTCAGTTTCTGGGGAGAGCTCTCTTCCTGGCAAGTAGATGGTCACCTCACTATGTTCTCACATGGCCTTTCCTAGGTGCATGGACCTGGAGAGAGAGATCAAGAGATCTTTCTCTTATCCTCTTTTTATGAGGCCACCAAGGCTATTGGATTAGGGTCCCACCCTTATAACCTCATTTAATCTAATTACTTCCTGAGGGCCCTATCTCCAAATACAGTCACATCAGGGTTTAGGGCTTCAATATCTGAATTTGGGGGGTACAATTCAGTCCATAGCAGACATGGAGATATCTCTTTGAGGGTCACCAAACCGTTATATGGGGTAATTTGTTATGCAGCAACAGATAACTACTACACACATACTCTATTACAATAATTTGCTTGTCTGTCTCCTTGACTGGACTTCTAGTTCCTTGAGGAGAGGGACTGTCTCTTGCTCACTTTTGAATTTTCTAGCTCCTAGCATAGCTCCTGGGTCAAAATTTTGTCAAAAAGAATACATCCTTTGTTGACATTTAGAAAATACATGAATAGTATTTAATGATATGGAAGATGTACATGATATATTTTCCTCTGAGAAAAGCAGTTTACATACCTTTGTATGTTGCTGTTGTAACAATGTATAGAAAAAGATTAGAATAAAATATAAAAATATTTTTTCTTTTATTTTCTTCATTGAACATGTATTACTGGTATAACGTATTTAACATGTGTTGAATAAATGTTTTTTGCTTATTTATTTTATATACTTGTATACATAATTCTGCATCTTTTGTACACTTAGCATTTTAACAAGAATTTTTCCATCTTAACTTTTCTCGAACATTACTTCATAACACTCCATGGAATAACAAACCATTGTTTTCCAAACTATTCTGCCATGGAAAGCATTTTTCCACTCAGTCACACTGCTTCTGAGCGTAGAAAACACCTCTTGAACTTATCTCCTTCAACATTAACCCATTGCTGGGCCCTTTGGTGCTAAATAAATCCTTGCAGATTGACAGGTTGTTATTGTTGCTGTATTTAATGATAAACCACTTTTTCTTCTTCAGCATTCCTCGTGTGCTCACAAAGTCTCAAGTGCTGTGTAGCTGTCTGTGAGAGGATATTTTAAGGGGAACGTCTTAGATTCTTTGAAAAGTGTCACGTAAATTTTAAATAATAATACTAATAGCTTTTAGATAAGAATCTCTGAGATTGTAATTTTTTAATTGTAGAAACAGAATGCTTCCTTTCCTTTCTTTCTTAAGGCTAACGATAACTGCTTTATAAGTGCTTTTTTTTTCCCTTGAGAAAGGTTGGCCCTGAACTAACATCTGTGCGGGTCTTCCTCTACTTTGTATGTGGGTCGCCCCCACAGCATGGCTGCTGACAAGCGGTGTAGATCAGTGCCTGGGATCAGAACCCTGGTCGCCAAAGAGGACGGGACCTAACTTAACCACTAGGCCACTGGTTTGGCTCCTGTAATGCTTTTTCAACCTTCAGTGTGGTGAAGACCAACTCCTGATGACTCAGAGCTAACCAGCTCTGACTGACTTGAACGCCCTCTAGCCTCCCGGCGCCCATCAGGCGCCCTCAGCAGCCGCTGCTCTTCTGAGACTGCGTTGCCCTCCGTTTGCGCAGGCGCATTACCCTCCCGCTCTCAGGCTCGGGGGCTCTTCCAAGTGCGCTTGCGCAGAAACTGCGCGGGAAAAGGTGCAGCAGCGGCGAAGTGCGAGCTGAGAGATGGCTGAGAGGGAGGCGACGGCAGGCCTTCCGCGGCTGAGGAGGGACGAAGAGGCGGCGCTGCTCTTCGAGAGGGCCCATTACCGGCACGACCCGCGCTGGCTGCTGCCCGTGCCCCCACGCCTCTGCCTGGCCTGCGCGCTGGAGCTGCTGCCGGAGCCCGGCGTGTCGGTGCGAACTGGGCCGTGGTATCTCCCTCCCCAAACGGGGCCGCCCCCCGTGAGACCAGCTCCCTAGACCCCGACGCCTCTTCCCGAAACCACACCGGCCCACCCGCCTCGTTAAACCCACCCTCCCACAGGCCTGCTCCCCACCCGGCCAGAGCGACCTTCTTCACTGAACCCCCTCAGCCTCAGTTTACCCCGCGGGCCGCCCTGCCGCGAGCCGAGTATCCCCTTTCCAAAGCAGGCCCTGCCCCTGGCTCTGTGCCTCAGCGGGGCCTCTTCCCGTCCGCGCTCAGTCTGGGGCCCGGGACCCCCGGACTCTGCCGCGCGCTTCCCACCTTCCCTCCCGCGTCCCTGCCGCTGCCCCTTCTCCATTTCTCCAGCATTTTCTCTGGCTTCCTCCCATTTCAGTCCGCGCGCAGCCGTGGGCCGCGGGGCCCTCCTTCCCTTCAGGTGTCTGAGGGTGTAAATGCCGAGCAGGGGGCTGCCTGGGGCTCTATGGCGGGAACGAGGGGGAGTTACAACCACGCGGGAGGAGGGCGAAGGGGAAGAGCCCCCTAGTGGGCAGAGCTGGCTGAAACGTGGGCTGCCTGTTCCCTCGACGCGCCGCCTTTGCAGTGAGTTTTTTGTCCTTGGAGGCATCTCTCAAATTCCTGGGAGGGGAATTTGTGCTTCGGCTGTGGAGGATGGGCTAGATCAGCGGTTCTGAGGTTTTTAGAAAGTATTGGGGCTGGCCTGGTGGCAAGTGGTTAAGTTCCAGCACACTGCTTCTGCAGCCCGGGGTTTGTGGATTCGGATCCCGGGTGTGGACCTACACACGGCTCATCAAGCCACGCTGTGGCAGCGACCCACATACAAAATAGAGGAGGATGGGCACAGATGTTAGTTAGCTTGGGGCCAATCTTCTTCACCAAAGAAAAAAGTATTGAGGACCCCAAGGAGCTTTTGCTTATGTAGGTTATATCCACTGATATTTACTGTGTTAGAAATGAAAACAAAATTTTAAAATGTTCATTTAAAAATAATAGTAAATCCATTACATATTAACATAATTATTTTTATTGTGGCAAAATATACATAAAATTTACCATTTTAACCGTTTTAAGGGTATGGTTCTGTGGCATGAGTAATTTAAAAAATAAAAATAACTGTCTTTTCCAAAACCAAAAAGATAGTGAAAGGAGTGCCTTTGTTTTACATTTTTGCAAGTCTCTTTAATGTCTGGCCTAATAGAAGACGGCTGGATTCTCATGTATTCCTTTTTTTTTTTTTTTGAGGAAGATTAGCCCTGAGCTAACATCTGCTGCCAGTCCTCCTCTCCTTGCTGAGGAAGACTGGCCCTGAGCTAACATCCATGCCCATCTTCCTCTACTTTCTATGTGGGACGCCTACCACAGCATGGCGTGCCAAGTGGTGCCATGTCCACACCCGGGATCTGAACCAGCGAACCCAGGCTACACTCTGAGAACCACTGGGCTAGCTGATAACATCTGAGATATTGTTGAGGTCAGAAGTTCTGAGGCAGCCATTCTTGGATAGTGAGTCAGAGATACGGAGATGAATAAGACAGTGTGGTAGGGGAGAAAATAATGGAACACGTTACAGGGAACTTAGAGGGGACATATTTGTGGTCAAGTGCTGGGTGGGATAAAGATGGAAATTAGGAAGGGTTTTCTAGAGGAGGAAGCATTTGAATTAGGCTTGAGAAGATGGGTGGGATTTGGACTAGAGGAGACAGGGGAGCTTATCTCAGGAGGTAGGTACCAGCAAGGATGACTTTGGGGAGGCAATCAGAGTGTTTGGAAGTTGAGGGAGGTGCAATTAGAGAGCCAGGTTAAGATCAGTTTCTTGAAGAGTTTGAATGCCAGCTAGGAACCTTGGACTTAATCTGTCAGGAAAGAGAGTCATTGAGATTTTTTTGAGTAACTCATTTAGGTCACTAGCTTAATGTATTATGTGGGAGGAGTTGGTGAAGGAGAACGGGAGACTTGGAATAGCACAGGATAGAGGCAATAAGAGATACAACTTCACCTTTTATTGAATGCACTTCTCTTAGCTTCAGCTCCTGCCAGTTGAAGGGGTGATGTAGTCAGTTGTCCCCACCTTCCTATTCTATCCTTGGTGCACACCCCTTTTTTGCTACTATCTTGAGCACTTTGCACAACTACTACCCAGTTTCCTGTACAGGGAGGTGAATTGAGTGTGAAGATTTATGTCTGCATTGACTGGAAGGATGCAGTTTCTTTACCTATCTCTGTAAGGCTTATGAAGGGTCCCCAGTGTCACTCTCCCGGACTGTTGAAGTGGAAAGAGCACTGACTGACCTTGGACAAAACCTGGTTGGAGACAGATTTGAGTCCTTGGGAAAGTCGCTGAGCCTCAGTTTTCTCTTCCCTGAAATGGTGATAATAATTCCTGATTTTGCTTCCTTCCCCAACTGGTTAGGCTTAAATGAGCCAGCAGACGAAGGAGTGATTTGTGAACAGTAAAGTGCTAGGTAAATATAGGGTATTAGGAACCTCAGCTCATGTATAATCCTCTGTGTGAGCACATGGATTCCTGTGTGTAAATCACACCCCTTTCCATACTCCTTTCAGGGAGTATTATCTTACCGTAATTTAGATGATCCCTCAGTATCATCTTCTAATTGCATTTGAAAATTACAATTCTTTGGGTTCAGAATGGCTGAGACTTGGCTGCTACTGAGTATTTATCTTCATCTGCCTCAAGATGGTGCGCAAGAAGCATGTGCTGTCCTGCTTTCGAGATGCCCTCGTGAGGCACGCCTCCCCGGTCGTGCAGCTGGTGGCTCAGGATCAAAGAGTCTGTATCCACTTCATGAGCATGCTTTTCGGTGAGATTAAAAGGGAAACTTGGCATGAATTTTGCATGTATAGCATGTATATTTGCTTTTGGGGTCTTAGAGAAATGTTCTTGGAAAGATAATTTAGACTATTTGTGATGTAACAGTTTAATTTATTAGCAAATTGTTCTGTCATGATGATGAAGAAATGGTCCCCTTTATAAGATACGTGATGCATTGTATGGCAACTGCCTTTGTCACAACTAACAGGTTAGTAAAATTGTGAAGATAAATACGGGAAATGTGTGATCTTTCAAAGAGTCCAGTCTGTATAGTCTTTGAACAGGATCAGAAGCTCCAGACTAGAATCTGCTGATCTGAGTATGACCCTGATTGAGTTATTTCCCCTCTTCTGTGCCTTAGTTTCTTCAAGTGTAAAATGAGATGGATTAAAATGTCCCTTCTTTTAATACAATTATAATGTCCTATGGAATGAGCCCTTTCAGAGAGGAGGGGAGCTAACTCGTTTTGGGTACTTTTCTCTGCTAGAGGCTTTTCAGGCTTTTAACTGCCAAGACAATCCTTTAAGGGAGAGAGGATAATCCCTAAGGCTCAGGGAGGTCATAGCTAACAACTGGCAGAAATGGAATTTTACCCCAGGTCTGTTACAGACTCTAGAGCACACAGTTTTTATGCTGTGCCACACTGACTGTTTTTATCCTTTTAAAGCCAGAGTGGGTCATTGAAAGTCTAGGTGTTTGGTTAACATTGCTTAAAGCTGCTGTTAGTCTTAGACATTGCTTAAAGCTGCTGTTAGTCTTAGAATTCACATTGTGCCTTTGTGAGTTTGTTTCTCTTTTAATTATTAACTATCTCCCTCTTGTCTCCCTCTGCTCCAAGGACTGTTATGCAATGTGGAAGATGGGAGTGTAACAGACCTCTGTATTGAGGGTAAGATGAAGCTGTGTATACCTAGCATTTGAAGCTGAGGACGTGAGCCTGGTTATTTGAGACCTTGATGAAATCTTCCATTTTAGAGACAGATAAAGAAAACTCAGTTAGTTGTCAATCGTTAATTCTACATTTCTTTCTTGAGCATCTACTCTGTGCCAAGTACTGTATCAGACACTAGGGATACATAGATGGATAAGATGTGGCCCCTGCCCTCTAAGAGTTTACAGTCTGAAGGAGAGATTAGCTGGTAAATAATGAGAGCCGATGAGTGTTCTTACAAAGGCATGTACAAAACTCTATTCTTATGGCATTCATATTGGTTGGTTGTAAGTTGTCTGCACATAGGTGGTGGTTAAAGCTGTGGAAGTATGTGGGTTTACCTATAAAGGGCTCAAGCAGAAGGAAGACAAGCATTTGGATGAGAGGATTCTTGCAGAAAGAGCAAGAACTGTATCAGTTAGGGTCTAGTAGGAAAAAGAAACCACACAAGTTATTTGAACAGAAAAAAACTTTAATATAAAGAAATATTAACTAGATAACTGAAGTCAAAAAGAGAACACCAAGTTTTCACAGAGATAGCAATTTCAGAAAGCAGCTCCCATCTCTAGGGCTGGGGAAACAAAAGGGGAGATTGGAATTATTAAAATTTACAAGTTTGGAGGAAGAACCCCATATATGAAACTCAGACCTCTGAAGAGAGGATGATGCTTGGCTGTTGCTGGCTCCATGATCATCTAGCCACACCGTAAGCAGCTGTAACAGCCAGCAGCTGTAATAGATCATAAGTCAATATCATCTCTCAGTTTAGACAGTGTGGACAAACAAATGGACCGCTTGAAGTTCTGACCACTGGCAGGGGTGGGAGATTTCCCTTCACCGTTTTCCTCAAGGCCACTCCTTAGTGGGGTTATAATCCCAAAGCCATCCACTTCTGGTTGCTGCCAGCATAGCTTGCAAAACCCTCAACACCTCAAGAACTTCACTGAGGTGGTCTTCACTAGATGGAGACTGCAAAGCTAGAGGGAAAAGGACTTACTCTCTCCTCACTGTTTCCTGTTTGCTTCCTGCCTTCTCCCTGTGTTTTTGAGTGTTATCCTAGAATGCTTCTTTACCCTGGAAGTGGCAGAACCTTCCCACAGCAGCAGCTGAGTCTGGTTTGCAGCTTTTGCCACACTTTCAGAGCCAGCCTCTTCTCCACCCCTCCTGAAAGACACCAGCAGAGTATCACAAATGATTGTATAGAAGGGTGGGTTTGGGGTCAAGAGATAATATTATTGGCAATTATTGGTACAGGAATTCACTCATAATTCTGTTTTCTAGTATATGAAGGAACAAATTCTGAGGAAGGAAAAAGGAGAGATAAGATAAAATGGTAATTTTCAACCTTGGCTACACACTAGACTTCTCTGGCGAACTTTGAAAATGTCCAGCTGCTTAGGCTCTTTCTCTAGAGATTCTTATTTAATTGGTCTGAGATGAGACTTGGACATTAGTATTTTTTTGAAAACTTCCTAGGTGATTCTAATGTGCAGCCTAGTTGTGAACCACTGATATAAAACAATAAAGAAGCCAGAAATCTTTGGTTTGGATGTGCACACATAGTTTATTGGAGGAGGTAGACAAATCTAATACCAATTAACACAAGCAAATGACTTTGAGTAGAAGGGCTATGAAAGGTGAGCTCTGGGGCAGGGGTTGTCTTCTGATTAGTAATGCTGTTCTGTCTGCTCAGTCCTTATCCAGCTAACAACTCAGCTGAAGTTAGAGCAGACCGTTCGTTGCTTGCTGGATGAGTGCCACAAAGAGGTCAGTAAATAGCTGTGGGTTCTTGAGTACCCCTCAGAATCCTCAGATGTCAGAGCTGGGCCAGCCCTTCTTTGGATAGATGGAGAGATTGAAATCCAGAGGGACTTGCCTGAGGTCATTGAGTCAGTGGCAGAGCTAGAGCTGGGGCCTGGGTCTTCTGATCCTGCTCCAGTACTCTTTGCAGCTTCTTTCCTTCCTCTTTCAATCTCCCAAATGCTGCCTTGATGTGGTGAAGTCCCATCTTTTTGGCATAATCATCCAATGGCCATTCTCTATATCCTCCTAAATACAATACAGATTTCCTTGAATTTATCTAGGAAATATGTTCACCATGTCTTAGCTTAGTATTTTTATTTGGTTTGAATAGTATACAGTATTTTGTACTGAAGGCATTTGCTTTCGTCAACATCTACGGTAAGCACTGAGTAGCTATGTTTAACCTACTTTCTTCAATGTAGTCAAAGATATCAATTAAGGATGCAGCTTTTGCATTGTATTTAAGATTTAGGAATAATATCAGAATCACTTTTTATTTTTTTGCAAAGGGAAGACAAATGTTCATCTTAACACCATCAAGAGCAACATTTAATTATAAATTATATTAAATTGTATCATTATAATTACTCTGCATATGATTAATATATCAGATTGAATTTATAATTATACGCATCAGTACTTATCATTATGATGATGCCACTTAACACTTTTTTTTTAAGATTTTATTTTTCCTTTTTCTCCCCAAAGCCCCCCGGTACATACTTGTGTATTTTTAGTTGTGGGTCCTTCTAGTTGTGGCATGTGGGATGCTGCCCCAGCATGGCTTGATGAGTGGTGCCATGTCCGCACCCAGGATCCGAACCGGCAAAACCCCGGGCTGCCGAAGCGGAGCGCACGAGCTTAATCACTTGGCCACAGGGCCGGCCCCCACTTAATGCTTTTGAGCACTTTCTATATGCTAGACACTGTGTTGCATGCTTTACATGCAATATCTTATTCAGTCCTCCCAACAACCCCATGAAGTTGGTACTATTATTATTTCCCGCCAGGGAAGTTAAGACTCTTATTTAAGGTGCTGTACCTAGTCAATAGAAAAGGTGAAATATATATCAACTCTCCCTGTAAAGCATCAAGCATAGTGCCTGGCAAATAGAGTGTTCAATAATAGTAGCTAAATTAATGATGATAATACTAGTGTATATATATATATATATATATATATATATATATATATATATTTTTTTTTTTTTTTTTTTTCCCACTGATCCAGAATTCTGTCTTTGTCACATTCCTAACTTTTACCCCTCTGGCTCTATAGGAGGCAAAATATGCTAATTTTAATTCAGTTTAACAAACATGTACTGAGCTGGGTACTGAGGACTCTGACAGGAATCTGACTCAGTCCCTTTCTTTAGGGGCTTCCCAGTGTGATAGGGGAGGCAGACACTTAGCTAAAGAAGCTGATTACTGATTGTGGTGAGAGACAGGCACAATACAGGCTTTGGTGTGGATAGGGCAAGATAAATTTTGGTAAAAGATCTATCCTGATCCTAATTTATAGAGCAGAGTGTATTCACTTTCTGCAGCTGTGCAACATGCCCTCCATGCGAGGCAGCCTGTCCACCTTGACCCTTCTCGGCAAGTTGGTGGATGCCATCCCTGCTCTGGCAGACAAGCTTGTAATGGAGCATGGTGAGTGACCTTTGGGAAAGAGCTGCCACTACCCTTTCACCTGCTTTGATCACACTTCCATCTGGGTGGTCCAATGTATGGGTCCATTCCCATACGCCTGGGAAGTCATTACTTTTCTTCTCTAGGCTTTTCCCCATCTGCAAAATGTGCTCTATGTTGGCCAATTTGAAAAGTGTTTCTCAACTCTGGTCTTGGACAATTTCTATTCATTACATTAACACAAACTAATTAAGTACCTACTATGAACCTTTCTTTTGGGTAGAAGGAGGAATTAATTCTGGAATATAGATGCACATTTTTCCTTCAGTAAAATGCAAATAAGTATTTCTAAACCTTGGTTTTCCCTTTTTACTAAGGGCCCAGAAATCATTTATTATGGGGGATTGTAGTTACTACCCCACTGCGGGCAACAGTTTGGATTTTCATATAGCCAGTAGACATTGTGAGGTTCCCCCAGCCCCTTGATTGTTCTCTGGACAGGTAACCTGATGGAACATCTCTTGAGAGGTTTAGTATACCCTAATGAAGGGGTGCAAGCTTCTGTCTGTTACCTCTATGGGAAGCTGTACTCCTCACCAATGGCAGCTGAGATGCTTTCAGGCCATTTCCGGGAGAAGCTGTGTCCTCTTTTCCTTTCCACCCTGGATGGTGCCCAGACAAAGGAGCTACAGATAAACTGCTTGGGTAAGACATGGGACTGGGGAGAAAAGAGAGAGAAAACTTTTGAGATTTTGCTTGAGGACTTGAGATATTGGCTCTCTAGTGGTGGGGAAGTTTGCTGCTTTGCAAAGGGTAGAAGCCATAGGTTTGGGAGATAAGATGCACAGATTGCAAAAGATGCCTAGAGTTGGTGTGGCATCTTACAAATGTTTCCTTTGGAAGGAGAAGACGAAAGAAAGTGGGACAGCAATTTTTCTGCCTCCAGTCTTTACTGCCTGCCCTGGTGCATCCTGTACTTGCTGCCAAGTTAATCTTCACACTGCACAGCTCACGTCCTGTCAGTTTCCTATTTGGAAAATCATCTATGGCTCCCTCTGGCCTCCAGGGTGATCTCCAGGTTTCTCTGCTTGTTATTTGAGGCTCCTTAGGAGCCCCAGTGTACCCTTTCAGCCTCTTCTCCTGCTACTTGATTACCTAAGTACACAAGATCTATCAAATGCTTCTGAGCAGGGAGCTTTTATATTTTGGACAGAGTAAATGGGTACTGTGATTGGTGACTGGGTGAGGGCCTGCTCCAGAGCCGAAGCTGGAGGAAAAAGCATACTTTGTGGATAACAATAGTTTACTTTCACAGTTTTGGCCAAGAACTCTGTTATGAACAGTCCAGCTACACATAGTAAGCATTCATTCTGTGCCAGGCCCTGTGCTAGGCTCTGGGGTCATAAAGATGGTCAAACCCAAGCTCTATTCTGAAGGAGCTCATAGTCCAGTGTGGTAAGTGCTGTCATGGAGGTTGCACAGAAAAGGGCGGGATTCTATTCAACATAGTACTAGAAGCCCTGGCTAGAACAATTAGGCAAGAAAAAGAAATTAAAAATACATTAAAATCATAAAGGAAGAAATAAAATAGTCTCTGTTTGCAGATGACGTCATCTTATTTATAGAAAACCCTAAAAACTCCACCAAAAAACTGTTAAAACTAATAAATGAATTCAGTAAAGTTGCAGGATACAAAATTAGTTGTGTTTCTATACACCAACAATGAACTGTCTGAAAAAGAAACTAAGAAGACAATCCCATTTACAATAGCATTAAAAAGAATAAAATACTTAGGAATATGTGTGGAGGCATGAAATTTCTAGGAGATATATGAGGGGCTATGTTGGGCATACTCTGGTGCCTGTGCTCCTCTTGCCTCACTTCCTAACCTCTTCATTTTCTAGGTTTGCTGAGGCAGCTGCTGAAGTATGATCTCTTTGTGTCCATGATCATGAAGAAGTCTGTGCTGGCAGAAAGTAATGAGAGTGTTGAGGTGCCACTAGGAGAGACCTCACTGCCTTTGGTGCTCAAAAAGGTAGTTGTCTTGTGATTCCTGGTCTCTAGCTTCAATAACATGGGAACCTGAACACCTCCTGAGCCTTGTCCTCATCCACCATTCTTTCTATCTGGAATTTCCACAGTATTTTCTTACTGGCCAAAACATATGCTGTTAGAAGACCCAAAGTAGGTTTTTTTCAGTCATGAACTCTTATATCCACATCTTCCCCTTCACATCTGGGCTGCTTGAGAATAGAAAATACATGTAGTAATAGAAACAAAGCTACCTCAGTTGTTTTAGGGATAAGGCAGATAATAAACAAGTAAATGAATAAGTAAAGTAATTATAGATTGTGATAAGTGCTGTAAAAGAAATAAAGAGGAGATGAGATAGTATGAAGAAAGCTGTCTACAGATTGAGTGATCGGGCAGGGTTTCTCTGAAGGGTTGACATTTGAGCTGACACTTGAAGAATTAAAGTAACCAGTGATCAATTATACTTTAGTGAAGCTGAAAGTAAATAAATAAAGTAAGTAAGTAAGTGAATGAGTGAGTAAGCCAGTGATACAAAGAGTGGGCAGAAAAGTTCACTAAAGTTTCAGGCAGAGGGAATAGCAAGTAAAGGCCAGAGGAAGGGAAGTGCCTGATGTGTTCCAAAAACAGATGGAGGCCGGTGGGATAGGAGGGTGAGCGGGAGGTGAAGTGAAGCGGTTCAAGATGAGGCTGGAGGTTAAGCAGGGAAAGTCATGCAAGTCCTGATAGGTCATGGTAAGAATTTAGGATTTTTTTAAAGATACATTTTTTGTAGTTAATTTTGTTTATGATGGAAAAATAAGATTGGAGTGTTTCTTTCTCAACAAAATAAGGAATATACATTTTAAACCAAGAATCGTTGTTTTGCTTAATGGTTAAATATAATTTTTCTTTTTCCTTTTTTTTCTCTTTTTCTCCCCAAATCCCCCCAGTACATAGTTGTATATTTTTAGTTGTGGGTCCTTCTAGTTGCGGCATGTGGGACACCACCTCAGCATGGCCTGATGACCAGTGCCATGTTGGTGCCAGGATCCAAACCGGCGAAACCTTAGGCCACTGAAGGGGAGTGCGCAAACTTAACCACTGGGCCACGGGGCTGGCCCCAATCATTTTTCTAAGACATTTTTTTTTTCACATTTTAACAGCTCTGAAATTGGGAGACATTTTACTACCAATGGTGTGTCATAGTTTAATTATAGCTCTTTTTTTTTTTCTTAGTGGTACATAATATAATGGTTTGCCTTATATCAGTAGTGTCTTAAAATACATGTCATTTCCTATATAAAAGAGAACAAGATAAAGGTTAATATCTAGAAACTCCTTTGCATACTAACAGAAAGGTTTTTTATGTGTCCATTTTTAAGTCAACATGACTGAGATGGGGTTAAGCTTGCAGCCCTCAGATGCATCTCTACCAGCTGTGAGTGTGATTTGGTCCTTTTCCTTGGAAGCTCCAAAACCAGGCACACGCTCCTGTGTCTTCCTCTTTAACCATCTAATATATCTTCTACTCATCATTTTCCCACCAGAAGGCCAGTTTCTACTACATTTAAAATCTGTTGTAGCAGTTAACTCTTTCCTTGATTTCTGAAAATGTTATAGGGACTCCTGATAGCTCTGGTGTCCAGCAGGAGTTTGGATGTTATTCAGAGTATAATGGAAATTCACTGAAATGTTTTGAGCAGAGGAGAAACTTGATCTAAAATTTTGATGAGGGAGGCATCTCAGTTGTGGGAAGACTCCTAGATTTGGACATGACTGACCTGGTTTCTGCCTTAGATTTGCCACTTATTCGCTGTGTGGCCTAGGGTAAGTGACTTAACCTCAGTGAGCTTTATAAGTCCTTCCTCTGTGTTGAGGCTCCCCAAGAAGACCCCAGGTTCAGTGATTCGCTAGGAGGACTCACAGGGCTCAGTGTATAGTCATACTCACAGCTATGATTTATTACAGTGAAAGAATACAAAGCAAAAAGGCACATGGGATGAAGTCCAGGGGAAAGCCAGGCACAATCTTCCAAGAGTCTCCCAGTGGAGTCACACAGGAGGCACCTTATTCCTCCAGCAATGAACTGTGACACCGTGTGTGAAATGTTGCCTACCAGAGAACCTCACTAGAGTCTCACTGCCAAGGTTTTTGGGGCACTGGCTCACCACGTAGGTACCCTTTGCCTAGCACACACCAAAATTCTAGACTCCTAGAAAGAAAGCAGGTGCTGAGCATAAGCTACATTGTTTGTACAAATAGTTTAGTGTGTACAAATAGTTTGTCACAGTGTGCCACTCTTATCAGTTCTGAGAGTGGGGGGAACTCTCCTGAAACCTAACTTCCCAAATCCAGTCAATGGCCAACCTTGCAGGCAGGCCTTTCTAAGGAAAACAGTCTCCAGTCTGCTATGTTAACTCTTTTCTGCACACTCTGTAAAGTGAGGCTTATAGTAGAACCTTTCCTTGTTATATCTCAGGCTTGTGGCAAACATCAAAACCAGATAAGGGCTGTGAAAGTACTTTTGTCAGTGAAGGTCTGAGCCCTACTTGGTGACGATTTTAGTATTCTTTGAGTGCCATTGTGTTCTTTTACTCTGTTTCTCATTTGCTGCTGTTCACAGAAACTCCTTTCCATAATACATAACTGCTCTCCCTGAGCACCATCCTTGTGCCTGGCACCCTGTAGTGTAGGAGGGACCCAGAGACAAATTAAGCTCCTGCCCTGAGGCCACTTCCCTCTGGTCCTGTCAGTGCTGTGACTGTGGCACTTCTGCTGCCTGTTTCTCCAGCTTCTCCTCTCTAGAGATGAGACTCTGCAGGTAGCCAGTGCCCACTGTATAACTGCGGTGCTGGTCCACTCCCCAGCGAAGCATGCCTCAGCCTTCATCCATGCTGATATCCCAGGTAGGGGACTCCTTCTAATCTTCTCCTCCAAGGACCCCAAAGTTCTGACGGGAGACCCTCGAATCATACCAGCAGCAGTCCTGTCGGGGGTTCTTTGATAATGCATACTGGAGGGATGTGTTGTTGGCAGGTTCAGTTGTACATGACAGACTTTAGGAAGCGGTCCTCGTAAAGTCTGAATCCTCTTGCTACAGATTTCTTACATGACCTTGAGCAGTTTGTTACTGATCTTTGTCATTTATTTAACCATCTATTTATATGAATAAACACCTAGTATGGGGTGGTGGAAAGACTTGTGGACTAGGAGGGCGAGGGCAATTGATGTTTCCTGAAGGCTTATTATGAGCCAGGAAATGTGTCCTGAGGTGTGTTGTAAATGTTGCCTCATCTTTTCTTTTTTATGGATAAGGAAATTGAGGGTGAGAGAAGGGAAATAATTGCTTTAAATCGACAAGGCTTTCATTGACAGAGAAGGGGTATAAACTCAAGTCTCTCTGGCTCTAAAAACTTTTCTCTGTATCCTGTTGCTACCCATCTTGAGAATTAGGAGACTTGAGTTCCAGTCCTACCTCCACCACTAACAATACCTCTCTCCGGGTCTCAGTTTCCCCTTCTGTTAGAAAGATGAGGTTAGACCATACCCTGAGGGCATTTTCCAAGTTTATTTGTGAATTGCTGATAATGTCTTCTGGAAAGGATGTGTGAACAAATGAAGTAACACGTGTGAGATGTTGAATAAATCCAAGGCCCTAGCATTAGTTATGGGATCATGATTACACAGTTGTCATTTATTGTTTTCTCCCCTTCTCCCCGGCCAGAGTTCCTCTTTGAGCATCTTTCCTCTTCCAACGAAGTGCTTGTCTGGTCCAGCTACAACTGCTTGATACTCCTGGCAGAAGAGCCACTCTTCTTTTCCAAGTGCCACACGGTGTACGGTGGGTAATGGCTGTCCTATACTAGCTCTGGGTCAGGTGGACAGCACTTTGAGGTTGGGTAGCAGCAGCAGTGATGGGGAGGGTCTCCTACACCTTGGATGGGGTGCTGGGCCTGATCATTTCCATCAGCCCAAACTCATTACCATATCCCATGTACAATCAGTGATATCCAAACAGTTCTTCTCTTCACTGATTAGCAGATGTATATATATTTAGCAAGAGACGGGCACTCCTATTAGCCACTAGATGAATTCCTGTTGCACCTTAAGAGCAACTTTACTCAGCCTTGGATTCAGTCTTTTCTTGTGCCCCAGATATCTCTCCAACTAGTTAGTCCCTAAGGTTTGCTGATTCATCCTTTCAGTGTTTCTTGAAACTGTCCCTTTCTTTTCCTTCCTGGTGGTACTTTCCTTGTCTGGGACTTTTTATATCACATCTGAATTTTTAGACTGGGCACATTCATTCATTCATTTTATATTCTCTGTTCTTATTTTATGTCAGGTACCAGGCTGGGACCTGGAGATTTAGAGGTACATATAACATGGTCCCTGTCCTCTGGAAGGGGAGAGAGAGATAAGCAAACTGATTAGGGTTCTGCTAGAGGGAAGTACAAGAGGTATGAGAGCTCAGGGGAGGCCCACAGCTCTGCCTGAGTGGATCAGGGAAGGCTTCCTGGAGGAGTGGAGGTCTGACCTGATTCTTTGAGGAGGAACAGGAGTGTGTCTAGTGGAGAAGGTGCAGTTCAGTCATTAAGCATTCACTAAATACCTTGAGTACTAGGGCCTGTGCTATGGCATGTGCTGTGTTTCAGGAGAGAGAGATAAATCAGATAAGGGCTTGCCCTCGAAAATCTCACAGTCCCATTCCATGAGCTCAACTTGTCAGGGCCCCTCCATGAGGGGCCTCCAGCAAATATGTGCTGTCCAGAGCCTCTTACCTTTCCTGGGCAGGCAGTGAAGGAATTACCAAACACTGATCCCTGGCCTCTGCCATGTCACTTTGACGTAGGGATCGAGTCGGTGGTGAGGAGCCTACAGGGAAGCCTGAGGACGAACAACACAGAGCTGCACAAGCAGGGCCTGCTGCTCTTTGCTGAGATCCTGACTCGGTGAGCAAAGCAGTGGAGCGTCAGGCCTGTAAGGGCCAGACCAGAGAAGGAAAGAAGTGAAGTGTTTATTCCTGATAGGGTGAGTAATAAGAGTTCACTCACTCATTTCTCATTTGCCACTTCTCAGGCAGCCAGAGGAGATCAAGCTGTTCACAAGCTCAGCCATCTGCAGAGATGCTAACCGTGCTCTCCAAGTGGCAGTGAGCAGCCCAGTGCTGGAGGTGGCCACTGAGGCAGTGAAGGCCACTTCTGCCTTTCTGAGGTGAGAGACCCAGGCAGGATGAGATTTATCCCTGCATGTACCTGAGGGCCTGTCAAGGCCAGGGCGGCTTCCAGAGGGTACTTCTCCATTACGTCAGGGAAGTTTTCTGGAATTTTTTCTTTCTGCTACTCAATTTACTCTGTTCCTGCTTCTGGAACTGCCTGTCAGATGTTGGATCCTGAGCTGGTCCTCTAATTTTCTTTGTTTTCTGACAGTTTTTAATCTCTTTGTTGTTATCCACTAGTTTCTGGGAGATTTTCTTGACTTTGTCTTTCAATTCTTCTACTGAGTGTTTTATTTCTGCTTTAGTATTTTTAATTTGGAAGAGTTCTTTCCAAATCTCTGCATTTTTTTTTTTTTTTTTTTGTAAAGAAGCCTGGCCCTGAGCTAACATCTGTTGCCAATCTTCTTCTTTGTGCTTGAGGAAGATTGTTGCTGAGCTAACATCTGTGTCAATCTTCCTCTGTTTTATATGTGGGACGCCACCACAACATGACTTGATAAGCAGTGTGTGGATCTGTGCCTGGGATCCGAACCCATGACTCCTGGGCTGCGCAAACTTAACCACTATGCCACTGGGCTGGCCCCGACTGCGTTTTTTAATAGCATTTTATTCTGTATTTATTTCATGGATGTATTCTTTCTTAATCTCAGTCTTTGTTTTAGTCCAGACTTTTCCCCCACTTCCTTTCTGCTAATTGATTTCTGTCTAAAATACTCTTCTCTTAAATCTTTGCATGACTGGCTTCTTCCCATCATTCAAGTCTCATTCAGAGCATCCTTCCTTAATTGACCCATTAGGCTATTATAGCACTTGCCAAACACTTCATACTTTTTGTTTATTCATTTTCTCTGTGTCTCTCTTGCACCATAATATTATCACAAACAGATCAGAGACCATGTCAGTTTTTTCACTGCTATATGCCTCGCTCCTAATAGATAGTCAGTATATGAATGAAAGATGTTAAAATGGATGGTGAAACTAAGAGATCCTAGTGTCAAGATGGGAAATTATTCCTTAGCAAGGTGCTTGATATCCTGGGAAAAAGTGATGGAGGAAACTCATATGTATTTATATAGTAACTTTTGTTTCCATGTTTTCCCTTTTAAAATCTAGCAAAGTAATATATTCAAATAGTAAAAAATAAAATATACAGAAGGTTTATAAGGAAAAGGAACAGTCTCCTGTCCCCACTTCCTAAGGGAAACTAATTTTAACCCATTTGGGTTTTAGTTCTGGTGATTATCTCCCTAAATCTAAACAATATGCTTTTAATGCTGTTTCTTTATTTGTCAATTTAGGACATTATTCATTGACTTACCAGTAAGAAAGACCAAGATTTAGCTCACATTATTTTGTCTTCTCTACGTTTCCTTGGCATTTTTTTTAACATTTTATTTTTCCTTTTTCTCCCCAAAGCCCCCTGGTATATAGTTGTATATTTTTAGTTGTGGGTCCTTCTAGTTGTGGCATATGGGATGCCGCCTCAGAATGGCTTGATGAGCGGTGCCATGTCCGCGCCCAGGATCCAAATCAGCGAAACCCTGGGCCGCCAAAGCGGAGTGCACGAACTCAACCACTCGGCCACAGGGCTGGCCCCTTCCTCAGCATTTTTGCTAGTTAATATTTTGTGTCTTCAAACTGTTAGATACTTAAAGCTTATATTTCTTCTTCCCTTAACTTGAAGCAGTATCTCTTGGCTCCCCACATGGTTAGCTGAGTACATTAGCACCCCAGCTCTTCCTTTCCCCTCTCCTCCCTACCTTCTACTTCTCAATGTCAGTCAACTATGCCTTTAATTTTACATTGTAAAGGTCGTTAATATTTATAGTCTCTTCTGTAGCCCTACTTAAATCTTTGTGATTTGACTCTTGGTTCTAAAAATTGAAACAAAAAATAGCATTTACATTACAATAACGTCAGTCTGTCTCTTTTTCCCTTCTGTCCTTTCCTGGATTTGAATCTCTGAATCTTGGGCATGAATCCCAGGGAGAGTGAGATGAGTAAATCAACAGGGTAAAAAAGGCATAGAATGAGAGCAATGTCAATCAGAGTTACCCATACAGAGGTGGAAGTCTCCCAGGAGGTCCGTGTTAAGAGGCACTGGTAGCATCTTTCAGGCAGGAGGTGGTATTTGAACTGTGCAATGAGGGATGAGAGAGATTTAGATTGGTGGAAAGACCATGGTTGACCAAAACATGTGAGTGGGAAAGTTTAGGGATTACTGAGGGAACAGTAGCCAGTGTGGCCAGCAGGTTGTGTGGAGGGGAGTAGTACATGAAGAACCTGGAAAGCTAGTTGGGTCAGAACTGTGGAGAGCGATAGGTAGGGGGCTAGTTATTAATCCTTAGATGATTTTAATTTCCCAGAATGTTTACTGAAGTGGACCCTCTGAGGTAGAGTGGTTCAGAGGGTCTCTGGGAAGCACAACTGGAAGGAGGAGTGAGAATTACTGAAAAGAATTTAAAGAGTTTGGAAGCAGGGCCTGACGATCAGTGTAGGGTAGAAAGTTAGAGCTTCCAGAAATGAAGAAGGAAAGGGAAAATCAAGCCTTAACTGTATACAATTAACTGAGTGCCTGTTAGAAGATCCAACAGATTACTCTCAGTGTTCAGAAAAGACCCAGAGAAGAGGGTCAACATAGGTTTCTCCTTAGTTACAGCCCTGGGTTGAATAGCATCCCTCTAAAATTCATGCCCACCAAGATATAATTAACTTATGATGAGGTCATCCAGTGTGGGCTCCTAAATCCAATGACTGGTGCTCTTATGAGGAGAGGGGGATTTGGACATATAGTGACAGACATACACAGAGGGAAGACAGCCACATGAAGACAGAGGCTGAAATTAGAATGATGCAGCTACCAGCCAAGGAATGACAAGATTGCTGGGAACCACCAGAAGCTGAGGCAAGGCAAGATTCTTCTGTAGAGCTTTTAGAAGGAGCCAACACCTTAATTTCCGACTTCTAACACACAGAACGATGAGAGAGTAAATTTCTGTTGTTTTAAGCCACAAAGTTTGTGGTAATTTGTTACAACATCCCTAGATAACCAACACAGCTACCTTATACCCTCTCAAACTTGACTTATGTCCCCTAGCCTGTCATTCATTCACTTAACGTCTTTTTTATTTAGTATCAATTTACAATGCGTCCAGCTCTGTTTAGGTAAAGTGAAAAGATGGAATTGGTCCCTGACCTCTTGGAGCTCAGAATTAGACTAGTCAGTGACTCTGGCCTCTTCTGAGTCTATAGAATGTGAGGGTTCAAATGGACCCTAAGCATGACTTTCCACATCGATGCACCTTTAGTTCTAGATGGTACTTCTTTCACCAGGAGGCCCTTCTCAGTGAGAAAACCCTCTGTATCCTTAGTAACAATAAGAACAGCCATAGCTGTTATTTATAAGGACTTACCGTCTATTAAGCATCGTGTTAAGTGCTTGACATACATTATGTAATTTGATCCTTAGAACAGTTCTGAGGGGAGTACTATTAACTCTCGTTTAATAGGTGAGGAAATTGAAGATTAGAGAGGATGAAGACTGTGTACAAAGTCATGTAGCTGGATAAGTGTTGGAGCAAAGATTTTTATCAGATCAGATCCTGGACCTGTGTTCTGATCCGCCACACTACCCTCCATCGCCCAAGAACCTGAGGGTATCTTAGAGTACCCTTACCTTGCCCTAAACCTGCCTTTGTCTTTCTGGATGCAGGAAGGACCATCAGAGTGCTCTACCTGTGCAGTACAGGGAACTGCGGGCCTTACTTGAAGCCATGCTGAGCCGGTGTGCAGATTTTTCCCAGACTCCGCTGAACAGGAGGCTCCTGGTCAGTGCACTGCAGCCTGCTTCTTCTGGAGATCATGCTGTAATGTGTTTTTACAAGATAATTAGTACATTGCCTTACATTTATATGCCACTTTATAGCTTTTTCGCATGTATACACACCTACAATGAGATGTTATTTTTTCCCTAACTGCAAGGCTGTGAGCCTTAGTAATTGCTATCCTTGTTTTTACAGATTAGGAAACTCAAACCACAGGGCTTAAATAATTTTTCTCTAAGGTCAAAAACGAGCAAGTATCTGAGTTTGGATAGTAAACCCTAGGGTGTTTGTACGCAAGCCTACTACACACTTTGTCTTTTATATCATCCAAGCAGGTATGGTAAACATGCTCACAAAATTATTCAAGGCTGGATTCACTAGAATCTTAGAAAGAATCTGACCAATGTGCAATGTGTTGGAATTGTTGGCTTCTAATGGCCCATGGACTTAAAATATCAGGAAGGATACTGTTAATGTGAATGCTGATTATGTCTTTCGGATTGACTTTGGAAACTAAGCTCTTCACACCTGATAGGGTGGGGATTTTCATGTGTTTTGGAGAAACTAATATGGGTATCACAGCCAGTTAGTCTTATGTCCCCCAGCTTATGACAGCCTTCTGTGGTTCACAGGGAGACAGGTGGTTAAGGTTCCCTTCTACTATTTTTCAAAAGAGCTATCAGATGGCTAGATTTGTGAGGATATAAACAAGATCCCCTGGAAAGTGTTAGGTATATGGGAACGCCAGATTTTGTGACAGGAAGAAGTCTGTAGCACAGACTGGGACACAGAGTACTCACTTGACCAATAGGTTCCCCTCTCTTCTTCTCACCTCAGGGCCATGCCTCCAGCAGAGATTTGGAGAAGGGCATTCTTCGAAGGGGAAAGTTCCTCCTGAGCACTCTGGAGGGATTTAGAAATGCCTGCAGGTGAGGGGCCCTCTGTGGTTTGAGGCAGTAGTGTGGAGGTAGAAGGGATTCAGACAAAGGATGAAGTTCTAGAAGCAACACTTGACTTCTCATGCTTTGCTGCATAGTGAGAGGACTTTGGCTGGGGCGGGGAGTGGGAGTGTGTATAGGGTATGGAGGGGGTGTGTGGAGGAGGTTTGAGCACAGGTAGCTAGAGGAGGGGGTTTCTAAAGATTCCCTCCTAGTGAAGTTTTTGTTACTGTGAAATGAGGTTGTGTTTCATTCAGCTTTATTCCTCTTCCCAAATAACTTAACCCTGTAGGTGTTCACTGAATGTTTGTTGGATTAATTTAGTTCACATTAACAAATGTTTGTTGTATCTGCTGTGTGCCAGGCCTGGTGCTAGATAGTGAAAGTAGAAAGATAAGGCAGATTGGCTTCTGCCCGCAAGGAGCTCACAGTGTCTTGGGGAAGAGACAGTTTTGTGTACATATGTGCAATTTATTAGGTTGTGACAAATCTGAGGAAGGCATTCCAGGTAGAGCAGCATATATAAAGGCAAGGAGATGTGAAACAGTGAACAGCATGGTATGTTCAGTGGAGTGGAAGAGTCATGTGTTACAGGAGAGGTGGTGGGGAGCACGAAGCTGGAGAGGTAGCCAAGCACCAGGTCCTCCCTTAGTGGGGCCTCTTGAATTTTCTTCAGATCTGCTGATAGGTATACTTTCCCTGGACCCTGAGCTCAAGCATCCCTCTAGCAGGATGCTTCTAACCTTTATGTTGCATAGGTGGTGGTAGATATACTCACACATTGATTTCTCAGGTTGGCTGTGGAATTCCAGAATGAGCCTTCAGCCCAGGAGAATCCATTCACAGCTCCCACTGCCGAGAAAGAAGACACCCTGGAGGACTTCTCAGAATTTCTTCTCAGTGCTTGTGACTCCCTGTGTATCCCCATGGTGATGGTGGGTTCCCCTGAGCCATGGACAGCATAAAGTTTGGGTTTTTTTTGAGGAAGATTATCATTGAGTTAACTGCTGCCAATTCTCCTCTTTTTGCTGAGGAAGACTGGCCCTGAGCTAACATCCATGCCCATCTTCCTCTACATTTTTATATGTGGGACGCCTACCACAGCATGGCGTGCCAAGTGGTGCCATGTCTGCAGCTGGGATCTGAACTGGCGAACCCAGGGCCGCCGAAGCGGAATGTGTGAACTTAACCGCTGCACCACCGGGCCAGCCCCCCAGTATAAAGTTTGCGGTAGAGAAGAATGTGAGAGTGAGCCAGGCTGAGAGATGCAAGGCAGTGACTATTCAACTGGACCTTGTGAGGTTTTCAGCAGGGTTGTTCTTTCAGCCACTTTTCCTTTGGTTTTAAAAACAAAGTATAGTGTTTCATTTTAAAACTAATAGGTGGCTCTTAAGAAAAAGTGTAAAGCAGTAATAATAAAATAATAAATATATAATGTTTATGGAGTGATAAATGCCTTTTATTGATTACCTAATTCATCCTCCCAATGACCCTATGAGATAGGTTCTATAATTTCCCCTGATTTAAAGATGAGGTTGTCATGTTCCTATGGTTATAAAGCAAGTGCATGATGGTGCTGAGATTTGAACCCAAGCGTCCTTCTGCTTAGTAAAGGGCGGCGGTGAGTGTCTGTGATCCAGGCTTCCCTAAGGAATATATATGTGTATTCTGTAAAATGAGAGATGGCCGCTCTGAAGAAAGACCTGGTCCGGAAGAGCTTCATTTTGGGCTGACTTGAGATGGAGGTGATAGGAAGAGCAGGAACCAGAAATGCTGATTGCCCAGATGACCTTGGATGGGTCCTATCCTGTTTGAGGTTTGGACATCCTATGAGCCTTTGAAGAGTCCTGTGTTAGTGGGGGAAGGTCACTTCCAAAACCTTTACTGGGAACAGGTGGCAGCAGGGAGGCAGCCTCTGGTTCTGAGGGTAGCGAGCCTCTTTTCCTTGAAGTTCTTTGAGCCAGCAAGGCCAGGCTCTTGAGGTGGCGTGCCCTAACAGTAACACTTGAGCAGTTCACGTTGGTTTCCTCACCTGCTCATTCCTCCTAGATTTATGAAGTGTTAGAGCTAGATCTAGAGCCAGATCGTAGAATTATATTATCCTTCGTTCTACTTTTCTGTATTTTACACATTTTTTTAATGAGCATGTATTATTTTTCTAATTAAAAAAACAAAAACTTGTTTTAAAAACTAAAGGAAAGGTATCTATAAGAACAATGTCTCTGAGGGCTTAGCTATTTACAGATAGGGAACTGAGACACCATGAGGGGAGAGGAGGTCTGACCCAGGGGCACACAGGGGCTTTGTGCAGAGCTTGAACTAGAACCCAGGTTTCTCTACTCTTAGTTTAGAGCTCTGTCTAGTACATCTGGCTGCCTCATGACTTTGTTCATAGATCACATGAAAAATAAATTTGAAGGCAGTTTGTAAGCTATATTATTATTACTATGGCTGAGTGTCACTCTGCATTATAGTCTAGAAAGCACTTTTTACACATCAGATCTCATTTGTTTCTGGGAGATGGGTCTTGTTATTCTTGTTTTACTCTTTTTGGTACAGTGGCCCAGAGAGGTAAAGTATCTTACACAATTTATTTATTTATTTTAAAGATTTTATTTTTCCTTTTTCTCCCTAAGCCCCTCAGTACATAGTTGTGTATTTTCAGTTGTGGGTCCTTCTAGTTGTGGCATGTGGGATGCCGCCCCAGCATGGCCTGATGAGAGGCACCATGTCAGTGCCCAGGACCTGAATTGGCAAAACCCTGAGCCGCTGAAACAGAGCGTGCAAACCTAACCACTCGGCCACAGGGCTGGCCCCATCTTACACAATTTATTAAGTTGTAGTTGTAAGCCTTGGATATAGGCTTGTGACTTCAGCTTCCCTAGCTTGTCTTGTACATTTCACATGAAAAGCTTTAGTCTACTGTTGCTAGATTTGATGACGGCTTTGCCGATGCTTTTTCTTCTTGAGAGGCTCAGTCCTCTGGGCTGTGTTCTCCTTCCTGATTCTTTGCAGAGGCACTCAGAGGAGGCCACTCACCCAGGCTTGATGGAAGTTTTCCTGTCGATTCTACACAGCCTGTTTGTCATCGTTCCCCACATGAAGGAGAAGTTCTCCAAGAAGCTCGGTAGGCAGCAGGCAAATGTGGAAGTTGGGAGGAAGGCAGGCACCTTAGGCAGCTTCTCAGAGTACTCAGACCTTAGAGAATAACCCGTGGATGCGAGGTTTACATATTCAGGCAGAATCCATGTCCATGCTCTGCCCAGTGTTAAGTGGAAGGGAATATCATCTAGCAACCAAAAGTCTGTAAAGGCAGTTCTCAAATTTATCGCTACTTCTCTGAGAATGTCAAGGAGGTTCCAGTTCAGAGCCCACAATATATCTCTTTCCACAATACTCTCATAGTCCATATTCCCTCATATGTCACAAAATGTTTAGCATCTCTGACTTCTGAGCACTGAATGCTAGAAGTACCCCCAGTCATTGTGACAACTGAAAAACATCCCCAACTACTTCCAAATGCCTTCTAGGGGAGTGGTAGCACCGTGTGAAAGCTGCTGTCTACCTATACACTGAAACGCCTTCCTAAAATTGAACCTTCCTAAAATTGAGTCAAATGGCTCATGACTCATTCAGCCTTCTCCAGGCCTTCTTGCATCTGTTTATTTTCTTCTCTAGTCATTTTTTCTCTCTTAAATGTGAACCTTCTTTTCCCACTTCTCCAGTTTTCACTGTATAAATACCTCAATCTGCAGAATAAGCCCGGGAATCAGAGTCAGAATTTCCTTTATCTTCCTCAGAAAGTGGTAGTGATAGTGAGAAGGAGGGCTAGACAAAAATAGAAAAGGAAGGAGGGAGAAAGGTAGTAATATTTAATAACTAATAATAACTAGCATTTATTAAATTCTTACTAGGGGTGAGATACTGTTTTAAGTGCTTTACATGTATTAATTCATTTAGTTCTCGGAAAAACTCTAGGAAGTATGTACTGTTATCTTCATTCTGCTGATGAGCACACTGAAACTCAGAGAGGTTGAATAAATTTCCCAAGGTCACACTGGAAGTGGTGTGCCCAGGATTCAAACTCAGGGAATCTGGCTCTAGAGCCTGCTTTCTTAATCTCTATGCTATGCTTGCCTCTTATCATTATCATTTAATGTCTTTTCTTATCATTTAATGTCACGTAGCATGCAGTGGAAAGTTTACTATAGAGAAGTAGCCAGGACTCAGTCATGCAGGACTTTATTGGTCATGTGAGGAATTTGGACTTTATCCTAGGAGCTTTGAGTCTTAAAGAAGGGGAGTGACATGCTCAGATTTCTGTTTTAAAAAGATCCTTCTTGGAGCAGTGTGGACCCTGAGTTAGAAGGAAGCAAGATTGGAGGCAAGTAGTTTAACCTCTTGCATTAACTCAGGTTGGTGATAAGAACTAAGGTAGTGTTGGGGGTGTGGAACAGTTTGATGTAGGGCATGAGAGAGAAGGAATGGTTCAGGGTAATGCCTAGGCTTCCAGCTGCTATCTAGGTGGTGATATTTTTTATGGAGTGAGGATCACTGGAGGAGGATCTGATTTCGGAAGGCAGTAGAGGATGTGATCAATTTGGGTCAGGGTGAGTGTGAAATGCCTGTGAGATGTCCCAGTGGAGACGTTAGGTACGTAATTAACTCTGAGTCTGAGGTCAGGGGAGAGATCCGGTCTTCAGGTATAGAAGTCTTCAGCATCCAGCCTTTCATTCATTCAACAAATATTTATTGGATACCTACTATGTGAAAGGCACTGTCCTAGGGCTGATGATGCAGCAGTGAATAAAACAGACTCCTGTCCTTTTGGGGCTGACTCTCTAGTGTGGAGCAGGTGAGATTCCTCAAGAGTGAGTGTGTAAAATGAGATGATCAAAGGACCAAGACAAAAATCAAGAGCAGTGTTTAATGGTCAGGAGAAGAAGGAGACTCCAAAGGACACTGGTAAGGACCAGTTGGAGAGGTAGGAGGAAAACCAGAAGAGTATGACTTTAGGGAAGCCAAGTGAGGAGAGTTTTATAGATTAGGGAGTGGTAGGAGTGTCAAATGCATCCCGGAGGTCAAGTAAGATGAGGGCTGAAAAATGTCTGTTGGAGTTGGTATCATGGAGGCTGTTGGTGACCTTGGCCAGAGCAGTTTCTGTGGAGTGATTGAGGTGGAAGCCAGACTCCAGTGAGTTGAAGAGTGAGTGCAAGATAAGGCAGTAGATGTAAGACAGACAACTCTTGATAAGTTTGGTGTGAGAAAGAGGTGAAAAATGGGGGATATAATTGGTTGGGGACATGGAGTTAGGAAGGGTTTTTCTGCTCCCTAACACTGGAAACACTTTTTCTGATTAGTGGCTGAGAGGAAGGAGCAGTAGAGAGACTCATGGGTAATCAGCAGAGCAGGGTCCTTGGAAAGGAGAAGGTGTCAGGATCCAGAGCTGGGGAGACAAGGGGCATGCCTTTTGCAGTTGTCTGAAAATTTGATTGTGATTTTGAGGGAGTTTCTGATTGATGGTTTCGGCCATCCTGGGGAGGTCCCTTGTCACAGTTCGGAGGGATTGTTGTTCTCTTTAGGAACAGAGCACAGGAAACCCTCTGGAAGCTATTCTACCCAGAAAGTGTGAGTAGGAGCTTCTAGGGGAGGGTGGGAGGCTGTGTGGAAGAGAGAAAAAAGCAGGACTTTTGTCGTTCGCACGTGTTGGTTGGGATTCTTACCCTATCCCTTACTTGTTTATTGACATTGGGCAAATTAATTTTCTTAGCTCCAATGTCCTCAGCTAGAACATGGTAATAATAATGAGAATTAAAAGGAGATAACATATGTAGATTTCCTGAATGACTGTTACCCCATAGTTATTGTGACAATTGACATATACTTTTCCTTCCTTCTGTCTACTCTACCTGCCTGCCATACTTCAAGAACCAAGAGGATCAGTCTTGGGGTGCTGGTTGGGTGCAGCTCAGAAGTGTAGATCTCTGGGGGCCAGTTGTGGAGAGCAAGGAATGTAAAGAAAGGCTGTGTACAGGGAGATCTATGCAGCATGAAGCCAGATAGAACAGGATCAGGCCTAACCTGCAAGACAGAAGAGGGAAGCAGGCACTGCCAGCCAAGAGGCAGACAGAGACCTGGAGGAGGGGATGGAGAAACTCTGGGTCCCCAGGAGACTGGGCAGGAGGACCCCTTCCAGCGTGCAAGGTGGGCACCCCCTTCCCGGGGGAGTCATAGATTAAACTGCTGTTCTGGAAAGTTGATATGAAACTGATGGATTAATTCCCTGCCATATACTTTAAGCCCAAGATAGGATATAGATTATCCCCAACACTGGAGCTGGTGCAGTGGGAGCTCTTGATATTCTCCTTATCTAGAATCCTGCTTTTACAGGGGTCCAGGATAGGCAAGATAGAGAACAGTTTTGACAGAGAGCCTTGGGGCGGGATGAGATGGATTGGGGGAGACTGGGAAGCGGTAGGCAGTGCAGGGACCTGGAGCTGGGTCACCAGCTAACACAGAAACTGTTACCTGACCTCGGGTCTGAGAACCAATCCTTTTTCACAGGCATTTCAGAGATGGGGATAAAGCAGTGACTATCCTTGATTCTTCCTGAATCTGAAACTGGGTTATTTTCAACAAAATTGGGAGAAGGGATGGAACAAGCAGATGTGTCCTTCCTATGTCCTTGTCAAATGTACCAGATGTAGTGGAAGATAATTCAGAAAGGAAGAAGATGAACAGTTATTCAGCACCTACTCGGAGCTAAGCATTTGTTAGATGTTCTGCATACGTTTGTCTCACTCAGCTTCACAGCAACCTGTGAAGTATAGATATCGAAGTATAGGGTCTCAGAGAAGTTAAATAAGTGTTCTAGAGTCACGCTGGTAGATAGCGATGGAGCAAATTTTGAACCCAGGTCTGCGTGACTTCAAAACTAGTACTGTTTGGTACCACCCAGACTTGGGACTCTCTCTAACAGTCTGGTTTAAACTGCTCTCTGCTTTCTTTCCTCTTTTCCCAAGCTGCCTCATCCTTCATACAACTAACCCTGGAGCTGAAGGCCAGGTTCTGCAGTGACCTGAGGTATGTGTGGTTCCAGGCAAAATTAGTGGCCAAGGGCCCAGCATCCTTCTTGATTGAACAAGTGGAAATTTCTGACTAGGGTGGTTTAGTCATAGGACCGTGGGGGGATTGACACAGTGTCAAAATTGCTCAGCAACTGGTGGTATGAGCTTGACATGCTTGTATAGCTTTTATTTAATCTGATTCTGGTAAGGCTCTCATGCCATGTGAGACTTGGATGGTCACCTGTTACATCAAAACTGGAAGAATGGAGGTCATTTGTCTAACCCCTCATTTTACAAAGGGGGAAACTGATGCCCTCAGAGAGTAAGGAATGCATTGTCCACCAAGAAAGAATAATGTTCTGTTTGCTGCCAGCCTAGAAATTCCAGAGGAGAAACTCTCTTGTTCAGATTAGAGAGGTTGCCACCTCAGTCTCTGTCATGTTAGGTTTCTAGAACAGCCTTCTGGACCTTTCCATTTATGATTTGCCACCTGTCTTTGCATTTACTTGGCAGATTCCATTTGTTACTGCCTACAACCTGCAAGCTCATTACAGTGCAGTATCTAGCTCTTCCTTCCTATCTCTAAATAGAACACCCAACGTTCAGGAGAGAATTCAGGGATCCATCTGGATTCAAAGTCACAATTTTGGATGTCTGTAGTTCTTTTTAACTGCCCATCTTGGGTTCAACACCTTCTTCTTTTTCTAGTATTACGCAGCCCTTTCCTGACGCAGGAGCACTTTTTTGTTTGTATGTTTTGTTAAAGTGGAGCTTAGTATTCCTTGGTTTATTTTTTTCAGTAAATTTTTAGTGAATGCTTATATGGGCCAAGTGTCTAAGTTACAGCTGTGGGCAGTAGGCTCCATATTTACTTTTCACAGCCCTGTCTGGACCTCTTCTACCAGGGCCATGGTTAGAATTTCACTGGGCTCTGGCACAAAGCAGTGGTGCCTTGGTACGTGGCAGGGATAATGCTGTCCCAGCCAAAGCAGCAATGTTCTCCCTTGTGTTCTGTCTTCCTCTTCTCCCTGTAAGTCACTCAGCCCTAAACCAGGTGTGTTCCAGTTTCCTGTACTACCTGTCCATCAACCTCCTCTCAGCTCCAGAGAAGACAGGACCACTGTCCCAAGAAGGTAAGACACTGCAGTTTGACCACTCATGAGGTTGTGGTGATCTTTTAGAGTCTGGATGTCTTGCTGATTGCCTGGATGGTGAGTCAGTACAGTGTTAAGATCCCTTTGCTTGAAGCTGCCTGGAGGAACCATGGACTCATGGAATGATGGAACTATAGGCTGATTCCCAGGGAGGTGAGATAACAGAATCAGAAAATGATGGAATCCAAGGCTCCGGGACCCTTAGACTCTATGGGTTGAGAAGGACCCTAAAGCTTATCAAGCCCAGTTTTTCCCCTGACTGTATCCTCTGCAACATCCCTCACACCAGGCCTCTTACTGTCTGCTTGTTACCTCTAGAGACCTCTGCTCAAAATATCTTGAATAGCCTTTTCCATTACTTTGTTCCTCTTTCCAAGAAATATTTCTCGATCATCTACTGTGTGCCAGACTCTATTCTAGGCACTGGTCATAGAGTTAGGAATACGAAGTCCTGTTCTCATGGAGTGGGAGAGACAGACAATAAACACATAGATACAATGTCAGGGATGGATAGGTACTATGAAAAAAATAAAACCTGGCAAAGGGATAGAAGGTGATGGAGGAAGGAGGTGTGTGTTAGATAGGGTGATCAGGGAAGGCCTTCGTGAGGAGGTGGCATTTTAACAGAGGTCTGAGTGAGGTTAAGGAGACCCATGTAGAGTCTAGGCAGAGGGACAGCAGATGCAGGGCTGAGTGATGGAAGTTTTTCCTTTTGTTTAATATTCATTGAGTTTCTGCTACATGCCAGGGGAGGCCTAGGTGCTGCTGTGGATACAACATTGATTGTGATATGTTCTCTGCCCTAAGGAGTTCCTCTATCATAGACTTCTGTCTCTTGGGAACATAAAACAATTTCATCATTGTTTTATTCATTCATTCAATAAATATTATACCTTCTTGTAGGTTAGACTTGGTGCTGGCTGTGTTTTCCTTTTTTTACATTTATGAAGACCGTATCATCTCCCTCCACTTCCCAAACCTGTCTTTCTCTTTTGTCTTTCTCAGACACTGAGCTGAGAGAGACGGAAGCCCAGGTGAGCATTTTCGTTCCTTCCAGCTTGGCTTCTACTTCTCTCACATACTGGCCACTCCTCTCTGCGTGTTGTCCGGCTCTCTGCCTGTTCAGGTGTGGTCTGGCCTGCAGGGAGAATAGCACAATGACGTTTGCCATGATGGTAGCCTAAGACCATGTTGGCAGTGCCACTGCTGCTGGCAGTTCCCTCTCTTATCAGTATAGGAGGAGCCCCACATATCTGCCTCCTTAGACCCTGAGACTTTGTCAAATCTCACAGCACTAAGAAGAGCAGCAGACGTTACTTACATGCAGACTGCTTCTTTCTTTAATATATCAGGAGAAAGGGCAGGTGGATGTGTGAGGCTCAGGGACATTAGTTTCATTATTATCATAATGCTCATAGTATGCTTTGGTGGAAAAAGCACTAAACTTAGAATTAGGAAACCTGACCTGGCTCTTCTACCGTGTTGCTGTGGGCCATTCTCCATTCTCATCCTCCACTTGGCCCTATGTCTACCGCACTGGCACAATGGTTCCTTTCATTTGACCTCCAACTTGGCCCCCTGCTTTCAGTCTCTTATCCTCCAAAAAATCTCTACCCACTGTTAGAAGGGTCTATCTGAAAACCAAGTCTTTTTTTTTTTTTTTTTTGAGGAAGATTAGCCCTGACCTAACTACTGCCAATCCTCCTCTTTTTGCTAAGGAAGACAGGTGCTGAGCTAACATCCGTGCCCATCTTCCTCTACTTTATATGTGGGACGCCTACCACAGCATGGCTTTTTTGCCAAGCGGTGCCATGTCTGCACCTGGGATCTGAACCCGTGAACCCCAGGCCACCGAGAAGTGGAATGTGCGCACTTAAACACTGCGCCACTGGACTGGCCCTAAGAAAACCAAGTCTTAACATCTCAACTTTCCTGGCCCTCAGCTGTGGTCCCCAAACATCAGTCTGTGGGGCATTGTCAGACAGTGATGGAGTTTTCTCTGGTTCATGATGAAATGTGGAAAATAAGGGTAATGTAGTGAATTTTCCATAAAGTTGACTTTATTCAAATTTTAACCTCTGAGGTCCTTTTCTTTTATGAAACAGAGGTTTCATAAGACATCTAGTGATCTGCTCTCAGGATAAAATCCAAATCTTTACTCGGCATTCAGGGTCTTTCACAGTCTAGCTACAAATTACATCACACAGTTCGAAACTCCTGACACTCCACATCTATTCACTGACTGTGCAGTTACACTGAACTCCTGGCTGCCCCTAAATGTGACATGTGTTCTTATGCCTCCCAGCCTCTGAACAGCTTGCTTCCTGTCCCTAGGATTCTCTTCTCTCCCTTCTCGCCTGTTCTCTGCTCACCCTCCACAGTTCCCTCTTCTTTGATCTTGCTCTCCCCACCCCAGGAGGCGTGAGTCACTCCCTCTTCCACACTTGAACAAGGCACTAATCGCATGTGCTGCAATTATCTGTCTCATTACCTGTTTTTTCCCACTAGCCTCCAGCTCCTTGAGGTCTGGCCTGTGTCTCACAGCCTGGCCTAGAGTAGCCACTCAGTGAACATTTGTCAAATGAATGAATTGATGTAACCAAGTCCTTCCACATGTTACCTTTAGTCTCTCTGGGTGGGCTGAAAGTTGCATAAAGGAAGAGGAGATTCTGATTTCCTTTTATCCTGGATGTACCCTTGCTACCCTGTGCAGTACTCTTCAGGTAGTGGATACTCACTCATATGCTCATTACCTGCTCTCCTGTGTTCTCTGTGTGGCTTTCTCCTGCTTGTTCCCTCCCCAGAACTCTCTGCAGTGTCTGAGCTCCTGCAGCACGGGCTGCCCCAGATAAGCAGCAGGGGCGCTGAAAGCCTTGCCTTCCTGTCAGATCATCAGTATGTGGAGCAAGCTGCTCGCCAGAGACAGTACTGCATCCTGCTCCTCTTCTACCTGGCCTACATCCATGAGGACAGGTCAGTGCTTTGAGCTGGGGGCTGGTGGTGGGTTTTGGGACCCATGTCTGCAGCTCAGTTCAGTTCAATAAATATTTACAAAGCCATCCTCTCTAAGCCTGGTGCTGGGTACCGGGGACACAGAGATAACAAGTAAGAAATGGCTTATATTCCTGAGGGGCTCATATCTTGGAAGGGGGAGTAAAGACAGGTGTGTAGTCACAGTGCTGAGAGACAGAGAAGCCTAGAATGCTAATGAGAATTCCTTGGTATCTGGAGGGTGTCATTTGTGCATAGAAAAAAACGTCAGTGGTTTACTTTGGTTTTAAGAATTACTATACATTTTATTAAAATTTTAAAATCAAAGGACTATTCTCCCATAAGCTTTTAAAAAGTAATTTATTGAGGTAAAATTCACAAAACATAAAATTAACCATTTTAATGTGAACAATTCAGTGACATTTAGTATATTCATAATGTTGTGCAACCACTACCTGTATCTGGTTCCAAAACATTTCCATCACTCCCAAGTAAAACCTCATATCCATTAAGCAATCACTTCCCATTCCTCTTCTGCTCAGCTCCTGACAACCAACAATACGCATTCTATCTCCATGAATTTATCTATTTGGAACATTTCCTATAGATGGAATCATACAGTATGTGACCTTTTGTGCCTGGCTTCTTCCATTTAGCATAATATTTTCAAGATTCATCCAGTTAGCATCATGTTTGTAGCATGTATCAGTACTTCATTCTTTTTTACGGCTGAACAATATAGCATTTTGTATATATAGCATACTCTGTTTATTCATTCACCTGTGGATGGGCAGTTGGTTTGTTTCTGCCTTTTGACTGTCGTGAATAGTTACGCTGTGAACATGCATCTACACATATTTGTTTGGGTACTTGTTTTCTATTCCTTTTCTGTATCTACTAGGCGCAGAATTGAAGAGTCGTATGGGAACACTATGTTTAACTTTTTGAGGAACTCCCAAACTGTTTTCCAGAGTGGCTTCACCATTTTATAATCCCACCAGCAATGTTTGAGGGTCCTGGTTTCTTCATAACCTTGCAACACATGTTATTGTCTATGTAGTGGGTGTGAAGTGGTTTTTGCGTTGTGGTTTGATTTGCATTTCCCTAATGACTAATGATGTTGAGCATCTTTTCATGTGCTTATTGGCCATTTGTATATCTTCTTTGGAGACATTCAGATCTTTTGCCCATTTTTTTAACTGAGTTGTCTTTTTATTGTTGAATTGTGAGAGTTCTTTATATATTCTACATACAAGTCTCTTATCAGATATATGATTTGCAAATTTTTTCTCCCATTTCTGTTAGTTTTTTCACTTTCTTGATGGTATCCTTTGAAACACAAAAGTTTTTAATTTTGATGAAATTTCTCTGTTTTTTCTTTTGTCATTTGTGCTTTTGGTGTTAATGCTAAGAAACCATTTTCTAACCCAAGGTCGTGAAGATTTATTCCTATATTTTCTTCTATAGTTCTTTTTTTTTTTTTTTTTATGAAAAAGAGTCGCTCTAAGCTAACATCTGTTGCCAATCCTCCTCTTTTTTGTTTTTTTTGCTTGAGGAAGATTAGTCCTGAGCTAACATCTGTGCCAGTCTTCCTCTATATTGTATGTGAGCTGCTGCCACAGCCTGGCTTGAGGAGTGATGTATGTCTGCGCCCAGGATCCAAACTCATGAACCTGGGCTGCTGACGCAGAGTATGCCAGACTTAACCCCTACACCATGGGGCCAGCCCCTACAGTCCTTTTCTTTTACAATTTTAGCTCTTACATATAGGTTATGATCTATTTTCAGTTAGCTTTTGTATATGTTGTGAGACAGGAGTCTAACTTCATTCTTTTGCATGTGGCTTATACAAATGCTCCAGCACGACTTGTCTACCACTTGTTGAAAAGACTGTTTTTGCCCCCATTGAGTTGTCTTTACGCCTTCATTGAAAATCACTTGACCATGTGATTCTTTAAAAGTTTTTTATTCTTGTTTTTTAAATCATGCTTATTGTAAAAATTCAAGTAAAATGGTTAGGTATAAAGTTAAAATACTTCGCCATACACCTGCCAGCATTAACTGCTATTAGGTACCCTCTGTGAACTTGTCTGTGTGTTAACAAACACATTTATGCTTCCTTTTTGAAGTGTACAGAATGGGATATTATATAAGGTCTTCAACTTTCTTTTTAACTTAACAGTGTATCGTGGACATCTTTCCATGACGGTATATATATTAATAGGTCTATCTTATTCTTTTGGTAGCTGAATTCTTTTGGTAGCATAATATTTATATTATGGCTATTATCAATTTTATTTTTATCTTTTAAATAAACATTTTATTTTTGAGTAATTTTAGATTTACAGAAAAGTTGCAAAGAATACAGAGTTTCCTTATAATCTTCACCCATTTTCTCCTAATACTAACACAACTATGGTACGTTTATCAAACTAAGACACCAACATTGATACATTACTATTTTTTCCAGTTTTTCTCATTGTGGTAAAATGCAGAAACATAAAATTTACCATCTTTACCATTTTGAACCATTTAAGCATTTTTGTACAGTTCAGTAGTATTAAATACATTCACAATGTTGTGCTACCGTCACCACCATCTATCTCCAGAACTCTTTTCATCTTGCAAAACTGAGATTCTATAGTACCCTTTAGACAATAACTCTCCATTCCCTGCTTTCCCCAGCCCCTGGCAACCACCAATCTACTTTCTGTCCCTATGATTTTGACTTCACTAGGTACTTCATGTAAGTGGCATCATACAGTATTTGTCTTTTTGTGATGACTTATTTCACTTAGCATGATTTTCTCAAGGTTCATCCATGCTGTAGCATGTGTCAGAATTTCTTGCCTTTTTTAGGCTGAAAATATATTGTGTGTATACGCCACATTTTGCTTATCCCTTCATCTGTCAATGGACACTTGGGTTGCTTCCACCTTTTAGCTATTGTGAATAGTACTGCTGTGAACATGAGTGTACAGATATCTCTTTGAGACCCTGTTTTCAATTCCTTTGGGTATGTACCCAGAAGTGGAATTGCTAGATCATCTTGTAGTTCTATTTTTAATTTTTTGAGGAAATGCCGTGCTGTTTTCCACAGCGGCTATACCATTTTACATCCCCAACAACAGTGTACAACGGTTCCAATTTCTCCACATCCTCACCAAGACTTATTATTTTCTGTTTTCCTGAAAGTAGCCATCCTAATGAATGTGAGGTTATCATCTTGTAGTTTTGGTTTGCATTTCCCTAATGATTGGTGATGTTGAGCATCTTTTCATGTGCTTATTGGCCATTTGTATATCTTCTTTGGAGAAATGTCTATTCAAGTCCTTTCCCCATTTTTGAATCAAATTGTTTTTTTGATGTTGTTGAGTTATAGGAATTCTCTATGTATTCTGGATATTAATCCTTTACTAGATATATGATTTGAAAATAATTTCTCCATTCTGTGAGTTACCTTTTTACTTTGTTGATAGTGTCTTTTGATGCACAGAATTTTAAAACTTTATCATAAAGTCCACTTTGTCTATTTTTTATTTTGTTGCCTATACGTTTGGTGTCATATCCAAGAAATTGTTGCCAAATCCAAGATCATAAAACTTTTGCCTTATGTTTTCTTCTAAGAGTTTTATAGTTTTAGGTTTACATTTAGGTCTGGATTCATTTTGGCTTAATTTTTTTATATCATGTTAGGTAAGAGTCCACCTTTATTCCTGTGTGTGTGGCTATCCAGTTTTCCCAGCACCATTTGTTGAAAAGACTGTCCTTTCCTCGTTGAATGGTCTTGGCACCCTTGCTGAAAATCATTTGACCATACATGTGAGGGTACAATACTATTAACTAGACTTGATTCAGATTTCACTGGCTTTTCCTCTGCTGTCCCTTTTCTAGTCCAGAAACAATCCAGAATACCACATTGCATTTAGTATTACTCATTTTAAAGTGTTTAGATTTTTTTGGTACTTAATCTGATAGGTCAGACATACTCATGAGAGAAAATTAAAAAGGTATAAAAGGATATATAGTGAAAAGTCAGTCTCCTCCTCACCTCCATCTCCCTTGCATGTACAAACATGGCCGTCTCTGCTCTAGAAAGTAGCCCACTGAACACACAAATGTTTAATGATAAATACAAGAAGCGGGGGCGGAGGGGACTGGCTGCCAAAGCAGGGCCTCCTGAACCCCAGAAGCAGCATCCTTCTTTTTAATAGTACTGGTCCAACTTGGTGACCCTTCACCTTTTAGGTGAGAGTAAGGAGTCCCTGGCCCCTAACAGATCCTTGCATAAAGCATAGAACCATGCTGTGCATGTGTAACAATGCTTTGTAAGTATATACAGCATGCTGTTTGTGTAAGGTGTCATTAGGCTGTGGACATGCTGGGGGCAGAAGGACAGTGGCTGAGGGAGGATATGGCAGGCAGGACAGCCATCTCTGTCTTTCTCACTCATTCTCCTTGGTTGACAGGTTTGTCTCAGAGGCAGAGTTATTTGTGGCTGTGCAAAGCTTCCTCCTGTCTCTGCAGGACCAGGGTGAGCAGCCTCCACTGGTGGTCTTCAGAGCCTCCATCTATCTGCTTGCAGTTTGCCAAGATAAAGACAGTGCACTAGATGAGGTATGGACCAAAAAGCCTGGGGCTCTTCCTCCTCCTCCTGCACCTCTTTACATTATGGTTCCTTGGGATACCTGATGATATATGTATAAAGAAGGTGGGTGGCAGAGAGAGAGAGAGAGAGAGAGGGAGGGAGAAAGTTGGGGGAGTAGAGGGAGGTAGGGTGCTGGATATACAGAGCCTACGTAACTTACCTAATTCTCTCAACAGTCCTGGGAGGTGGAGATTATTATTTGCATTCTACAGATAAGAAAATCAAGCCTTGGGTTAAAGTAACTTCTCTACTTCACACAGTGAATTGTTGGAGGAACCAGGACTCCAACTCAGACTTGACCAAATCCCAAGGCTCTTAGTATCACCTCTGGTTTGTGCAGGAGGAGAGGGGTGTGAGTTACCTCCTTCGGGTAACGGTTTATCAAACAAAATGGGTTGCTGGGACCCAGATTCGTTGTTAATCAGGCTGATCTTGTATTGTTTTGATGGTGGTTCTGTGTGTACAAGCTTTCTCTCTCCAGCTTCTTTATAAACTTGGGGATCAAGAACTATGTCTGATTCATCACTGAATCTCTTACCTTTTTCATTGACGATTGCTTCTATTCCTTAGATGTGGACCCTTGAGCCTCAACCTAAGGGTATTCTTTCACTGATTATTAATTGTGCCTCTTTTTGATTACTGTTGGGGCACATGTGATGTAAGCAGACCTGGTTTAATTTGAATGGAAGCTGGAAGATATAGTGGAAGTGCATGAATTTTCGAGTAAGACAGACCTTGGTATACAATGTCCCATTGTCTCTCTTTTTGTGGTATTAGCAGCCATTGGTGATCATTGCCTAGATCCATTAATTCATTAGGGATTGCAAAATAATATCCTAATTCTGTCATTCTCTCTTTGTTTACTAACTGGAATACTAGTATAAAAAGAAACTTCTCATCAACTATCGGTTACACTGAGCAGTACATTGTATAGGAAGCATAGGTTGAAAGTTTGATTCTTTCCCTTTAATTACCAGTTTTCAAAAACACGAGTTGGTTGCCTAGCATTCTCCAAAGGTGACCAAGAGATTTTTTTAGATCATTATGAACTCATGGATTTAAAAATTTTTGATATGTTTTAATCCACTGTAGTTATTATCTCTTCAAGGCTCAAATTGTCCTATCTTTGGCCTGTGGGAGCCTATTCAGGGTAGCTCCTCAGTCCTCTTCACACAACCTTTTGACAGAGTTTGGGCTTTCTAGTCTGACAAGATACTTCAGGCTTGTTTGGCATTTCCTGCTTTCTCATTCTCTCTTGAACTTACCCCAGTTAGGCTTTCACACTTACCACATTTCTGAAAATGCACTTATCAAAGTCACCAACAGTGTGGCTAAAGCCAATAGTCAGTATTTAGTCATCATCTTACTTGACCTATCAACAGTATCTCTTTTCTTTGAGGCACTGCCTTTACTTGGCTCTAGAATGGCTGTTCTCTTGGTTTTCATCCTACCTGGTTGGCTGCTCTGTGTCAGTGTCCTTTGCTGGTTCTCTCTTATCTCCCTCACTTCTAAGAGTTGCAGTGCCCCAGGGCTCAGTCTTTAATTGCTTTTCTTTTCTCTCTAAACTTATTGCTTTGATGATTTCATACAGTCCCAAGGTTTAATTCATAGCTGAATTAATAAGATCACTCTGGCTGCTAGGACGATAGACCAAAGGGGTACAAGGGTGGAAGTACAGAAACCAGTTAGGAGGCTACAGCAGTAATGTAGGCAAGAGATAGTAGAGGAAGTGGTGAAAAGTGTCAGCTTCTGAATGTATTTTGAAGCTGGAGCCAATGGATCTCTTGATGGATCAGTGTGAGGTGTGAGAATAAGAGAGAATAAAAAGATATGTCCAAAGATTTTGATTCTGATGGGGGTCAAAGAATCGTTGGATTGACATAATAGAGGGAGTAAGCTGGAAAGATAGGAGAGATGGTAGTAAAAGTGGGATGCTTGAAATTGGGATTATTGGGGAGGGCACAGTTCTTGGTAATGACAAGAATTAGGGGCATGACTATGGGCATGAATGGCTGAGGTAGGTGGAGGAGATTAGAAGGGAGGAAGTCAGAGAATTTAGAGGCCAAGGTTTTGGAATTAGGGAGGTGGGAGTGAAAATAGTCCCCACTCAAGAGATTGTAGGCAAAACAGGTCTTTCAGAGAGTCAAAGCAACAAAGTGAAGGGACTATTCAAAGAAGAGGTACAGGAAATAAGGAACTATGAGTGAGTTCTAGAGGGGACAGGGGAAGGGTTTTGGGAGCTGGCTAAGTGTGAGAGATGGAAACAAACAAAGACATGCTCTGAGCCATATAGGAATAACCTGTAAGTTCTGGGCTTCCTGAGGTCACTAATGTAAACAGGAGAGAAGGACACAACAGGAATAATCTTGATGGCTTCAAGACTAATAAGTGGTGGGAAGGCTGGATTTTGGGGGCCTTCTCTTCACATCTACCAGTGGTGGTGTGGAAACTTGAAAGGTAGCTGAGGGAACTCCAGGCTTCCCCTCTTAGGTGTGCATCTATAAATGATATATAACATTGTTTTCCATGTTTTAAAATTTTATATAAATATATAAATGGCAACATAGTCACAACTTGATTTTTTAATTCAATTTTATTTTTCTTTCTTTCTTTATCCTTTTTTTGTTGTAAAATACACAAATAAATTTAACATCTAAATCATTTTTAGTGTGCAGTTCAGTGGTATTAAGTACATTAACATTGTTGTACAACCGTCACCACCATCCATCTCCAGAACTCTTTTCATCTTGCAAAACTGAAACTCTGTATCCATTAAACAGTAACTCCCCATTCCTGTCTCCTCCCAGCCCTGGCAAGCACCATTCTGCTTTCTGTCCCAAGAATTTTGACTACTCCAAGTATCTCTTATAGGTGAAATCACACAATATTTGTCTTTTTGTGACTGGCTTATTTCACTTAACATAATGTCCTCAAGGTTCATCCATCTTGTAGCATGTGTCAGAATTTCCTTCCTTTTTTAGGCTGAATAATATTCCATTGTATGTATATACAACATTTGGCTTATCCCTTCATCTATCAATGGACATTTGGATTACTTCCATCTTTTAGCTATTGTGAATAATGCTGCTATGAACATGGGTGTACAAATATCTCTTTGAGACTCTGCTTTCAGTTCTATTGGGTATATACCCAGAGGTGGAATTCTGGATCGCATTGTAGTTCTATTTTTAATTTTTTGAGGAAATGCCATGCTATTTTCCACAGTGACGGTACCATTTTACATTGCCACCACCAGTGCACAAGAGTTCCAATATCGCCACATCCTCGTCAACACTTATTATTTTCTGTTCTTTTGATACTAGCCATCCTAATGGATGTGAAGTTTTTATCTCATAGTTTTAGTTTGCATTTTCCTAATGATTAGAGATGTCAAATATCTTTTCATGTGTTTCTTGTCCATGTGTGTATCATCTTTGGAGAAATGTTTATTCAAGTCCTTTGCCCATTTTTGAATCAGGTTGTTTGGTTTTTTTGGTTGCTTTGAGTTTTGGGAGTTCTCTGTATATTCTGGATATTAATCCATTATTAAGTATATGATTTGCAAATGATTTCTCCCATTCTGTGAGTTGCCTTTTTACTCTATTGAAAGCATCTTTTGATGCACAAAACTTTTAAATTTTCCTAAAGTCTAAATTGTCTATTCTTTCTTTTGTTGCCTGTGCCTTGGTGTCATATCCAAGAGATCGTTGCCAAATCCAATGTCATGAAGCTTTTGCCCTATGTTTTCTTCTAACAGTTTTATAGTTTTAGATTTACATTTAGGTTGGGATCTGTTCTGAGTTAAGTTTTATACATGGTGTTAGGTAAGAGTCCAACTTCAGTCTTTTGCATGTGGATATCCAGTTTTTCCAGCACCCAGCATATGATGGGAGGCTGGATGATGGATTTTTTTAAAAGACTGTCTTTTCCCCATTGAATGGTCTTGGCATTCTTGTTGAAAATTGTTTGGCCATATATACAAGGGTTTATTTCTGGATTCTCTATTCTATTCCATTGGTCTATGTGTCTGTCTTTATGGCAGTATCACACTGTGGTGGTCACTGTAGCTTTGTAGTGAGGTTTGAAATTAGGAAGTTTGAGTCCTCCAGCTTTGTTCTTTTTCAAGATTGTTTTGGCTATTCCGGGTCCCTTGAGATTCCATATGAATTTTAGGATGGGTTTTTCTATTTCTGCAAAAAAGTCATTGGGATTTTGGTAGGGATTACATTAAATCTGTAGAATAATTACATTAATCTGTAGAATACATTAAATCTGAGGAATAAATGGGTAGTATTGACATTTTTACAATATTAAGTCTTTGACTCATGAACGTGGAATGTCTTTCCATTATTTATGTCTTCTTTAACTTTTTTCAGAAATGTTTTGTAGTTTTCATTGTGCAAGTCTTGCACCTCCTATGTTAATTTCTGTTTGGGTTTTTCTGATGTATCTTCATTATTAGATTTAGGTTATGCATTTTGGGTAAGAATACTACACAATTGATGTGTCCTCAGGAGGCATATGGTGATGGTTTTTCCTATTATCGGTGATGTTTATGTTGAATATGTGATATTGCTAGATTTTTCCACTGTGACGATATGTTTTTCTTTGTAATTAATAATGATCTAGTTGGAAGATTGTTTGCGACTGTTTATATATCCTGCTCCTCATCAAACTTTCTCCCACTAGTTTTAGCATACAATGATGATTACTGGCTGAATCAAGCTGGAATGAAGTTGCAAAATGGTGATTTTCTGACTCCATCCTTCTGTATTTTTTAGTTGGAATTCTACTGTTAGGAAGAGCTTTTGTTTCTTTCTCATTTATTTATTGATTCATTGTACTCAACATTATTTTTGAGAATTATGCATGTAGATTCATGGTGCCCTAGTTCATTAGGAAGTTGTTCTGAATGGAGTGAAAAGAAAGGTTAGGAGAGAGGTGAAAGAGAGGTTAGAGGGCAGAACATAGCCCATGAATCTTTTGGAGACAGGGAAACTCTTTGTTCTGGTCAGCCTGGCAGAGCTGAGGAGTTGTGCAGAGAGGAGCACCCTTCAGGAAGTCATCAAGGCCTTGGTGGGCAATGGGATTGCCTAAGGTGAGTGGTGCTGTAAGGGACACATTAAGGAGGTTTTTGGACCTCTTCCTCAGAAGATTTGCCTCCTGGCTCCTGGGTCTTTCCTTTGCCTCTGTCTCTGACCTTCCCTTCTCTGTGCAGTATTTTCTATGAGAAGACTTCCTTGATGCCATCAACTTGTGAGTACTCTTTGTGTGGCAGCAGGATGACCTTATAAACATGCACTGCACTGAAAGGCAGGACTCCTGGATCTATATTCTGATTCTGCACTAATGTTTTGGGCACCCCTGAGGGAGTCTCCTTCCCTTTCTGGGCTTTGGGCATGCCATCTAGAAGTGAAGAGGAGAAGCCAGAGTCATCTCTGAGATCCTTTATGACTCTCCTAGTCCTTAAGCCTCTATAGGAAGCAGTACAGAAGATGGGTTGGTGTGCGTCTGGATGTGTGTGTGAGGACCCTACAATAGCTGGAATGTGGGTGTCTCTGGGGGAATAGACATTTCAGAGTGTCAGGTCCTACCTATTCCTGGAAGCTCTTTTTAGTAACTTGTCTCCAATTTGATCAGCATTTCCTAAACCCTTGAACGCTACTCAGTGCACGTGATTGTTTATTTGCTTCTCAACATTTTAGCAACTCAACCAATGTGGCTTGACCACTTGATGTGTGCCAGGTGCTATATGGGGCCCTGTCAGGGTTAGGGGGAATCACACAAATTCTCTGCCCTCAGGGAGCACCATTTTGGCAGGAGAGACAAAAAGATCTCCTATAAGGCAGGCAACAACAGCAATGAGTGCTCTCCTGGAGCAGGAGACCTGATCAAGAGCTATAGAAATACATGGGGAAAGAGATTGTATCTTATTGTTGCATCAGGAGAGGCTTCATGAAGGAGACAGAGGTGGTAAAGGGAGAATTTTCAGGCTGAGAGTAGAGCAAGATTTAAGATACAGAGTTGGTAAGTTACCTAGTCTATCCATTCAAGGAAGGAAGCCTAGGTGCCTTCTCTAAGTCATATGAGAGATAGTGGAGAGAAGCTGGAAAGGTAGACTTATGTCTTTAATAACATGCTCAAAAATGAAATTAAGAGGCCAGCCCCATGGTCTAATGGTTAAGTTTGGCATGCTCCACTTTGGCAACTCAGGTTCAGTTCCCAGGAGCAGACCTACACCATTCATCAGTGGCCATGCTGTGGCAGCAGCCCACATTCAAAATAGAGGAAGATTGGCATAGATGTTAGCTCAGGGCGAATCTTCCTCAGCAAGAAAATAAAAAATAAAAAAAAATTTAAAAATTCCATTTACAATAGCATCAATAAATAAAATACACAGGTATAAGTTTAACAAAAGTGCAAGGACTTGCACAATGAAAATTACAAAACACTGTTAAAAGAAATTAAAGACCTAAATAAATAGAAAGACATCCTGTGTTCGTGAATCAGGAGACTTAATAGCCAGTTATAAGATAAATAAGTTTTGGGGATGTAATGTACAATATGATGACTATAGCTAACAATACTGTTGTGTATATTTCAAAGTCACTAAGGAGTAGATCTTAAAAGTTCTTGTCACAAAGAAAAAACATTTTGTAACTATGTGTGGTAATGGATATTGACTAAACTTATTGTATTAATCATTTCACAATGTATACATATGTCAGATCATTATGTTATATACTTTAAACTTATACAATGATATATGTCAATTATATCTCAATAAAACTAGGGAAACAGACTTAATAGTGTTCAGATGGCAGTACTCCCCAAATTGATCTGTAGATTCGACACAATCCCAATCAAAATCCAAGTTACCTTTTTTTTTTTCCAGAAATGGACAAGCTGATCCTAAAATTTGCATGAAAATGTAGGGGACCCAAAATAGCCAAAATAATCTTGAAAGAGAACAAAGTTGTAGGACTCATACTTCTTGATTTCAAAACTTACTACAAAGCTACAGTAATCAAGACGGTGTGGTTCTGGCATAAGGATCGACATCTAGATCAATAGAATAGAATTGAGAGTCCAAAAGTAAACTCATATATTTATGGTCAATTGATTTTTGATAAGGATGCCAGGACAATTTAATAGAGAAAGAATAGTTTCTTTTTTTTTTTTAAAGATTGGCACCTGAGCTAGCAACTGTTGCCAATCTTTTTTTTTTCCTTCTTCTCCCCAAAGCACCCCCAGTACATAGTTGTACATTCCAGTTGTGCGTGCCTCTGGTTGTGCCATGTGGGATGCTGCCTCAGAGTGGCCTGACGAGTGGTGCCATGTCTGCGCCCAGGATCTGAACCGGCAAAACCCTGGGCCGCTGAAGCGGAGCACGCAAACTTAACCCCTTGGCCGCGAGGCTGCACCCAAGAATACTCTTTTTAACAAATGGTGCTGGAACAACTGGATATCCACATGCAAAAGAATGAAGTTGGACCCTTACCTCATATTATACACAGAAATTAACTCAAAATGGATCAAAGGCCTAAATAAAAGAGCCACAACTATAAACTATAAAACTTTTGGAGTAACATATTAAGGAATTTGAGCTGTGTTATATGTGCAATGGGAAGACATAGGTTTTTGAAGGTTAATAAATGATTCAACATACCTTTGCCCCCTCTGTGCCAGGCCCTATGCCAAGTGCAGAGATTAATCTGCCACAGTCCCTGCCCTCAGACAGCTCAAGTCTAGTGTGGGAGGTAGACACATATGCTGACAAGTACAACACACTGTGGTAAGTATCATTATAGAGCTGGCTTTCTCAGTGTCAGCACTATTAACCTTTTGTATAGCATAATTCTTTCCTGTGGGAGGCTGTCCTGAGTATTGTAGGATATTTAGGACATCCCTGCTCTCTTCCCACTAGATGCTGGTAGCATGTCCCCAATCAAGACAATCAAAAATATCTCTAGACATTTCTAAATGTCCCTGGGGAGCAAAATCACCCCTAGTTGAGAAGCACTGTCGTAAGGTAAGCACAGTGGGGTTTTCTTCTCAGAAGAGGGTGCTGGGATGACCCAGTGAAGATGTCCTAGAGTACTCAAATGCCAGTACATTTTTCCCAGTCACGTCTTGGCTATGTTTGTTGGGGTCTCTTGGGTCCTCTGCAAGGTATATTTAGCCTCTTTCTTTCTTTGCCTCCAGGCTGTGGTCAGTGCCATCAGAAAATTCCTAGAGGGCATTCCGGACCTGCACCTAGTCTACGCCCACCACCCCCTCCTGCTCAGGTTCTTCCTGTTGTATCCAGAGCTGATGAGTAGGTTTGGGCACCGTGTCCTGGAACTTTGGTTCTCCTGGGAAGACAGCAGCTACGAGGAGCTGGATGATCTCCCCTCTGCTGGGCAGCCCACACTTCCTGCCAGCTTAGCAGCCCTGTTCCACATACTCAGAAGCAGCCCCAGCATCCTGCTTATTTTGCTAGTAGGTGATCACTTGCTCATTTCTGCGTTCAGAGATGGTGGGCCCTCTGTCTCTGGGAGCTGGTTTACTGAGGTCAGGAGGCATCAGCAGATGCTTCTGGTCACCTCTGGAATTATTGCTGTTTCCGTGTGAGTAGGAGGTCCTTTTGGCTGGCAGATGCCTGGTTTCTGTAAATCTATACCCTGTCCTAAGTCTGATGGAGGTCTGCTCACTGAGAGATATGTTCCTTTCTACTCTCCAGGGGTTATAACTATGAAATGCTGATCTCAGTTACCATTCCCTCTGACCTCCCTGTCTTCTCTCAAGGTAGATTTGGCTAGGGGTTTAAGGTCAAAGGAGACCCCTGGGGCATGTAGATGGAGATGTCTGCTTGCAGAGGGACTCAGCCTTTTTTCTGCCATGACTCGCATGATAATGGTACATGTGAAACACAGTTCCTTGGGCATACCCAGAACTGTTAGAAACCCCAGTGCTTTATTATGAAGTAATACATCTCTGTAATTCTTTTTTCTTTCTTTCTTTCTTTTTTTTTGAGGAAGATTAGCCCTGAGTTAACCACTGCCAATTGTCCTCCTTTTGCTGAGGAAGACTGGCTCTGAGCTAACATCTGTGCCCATCTTCCTCCATTTTATATGTGGGATGCATACCACAGCATGGCGTGCCAAGCGGTGCCATGTCTGCACCTGGGATCCGAACTGGTGAACCCCAGGCCGCCGAAGTGGAACGTGCGCACTTAACCGCTGCACCACAGGGCCGGCCCCTGTAATTCTTATCAGGTACATCAGTTAGATAAGTAGGCTGCCTGTTGTCTGCAGTTGCTAATACACTGACTTTAACTCCACCTTTTTTCCTTCCACTCAAGAAAGCACATTGGAAAAGAAATTAATGAGGGTGACATTACTGTAGAAGTAACTGCTGTGATTTATATATTTTTAAAAAAGAAAATTATTTGTACATTTGACACTTTGTATTTAGTGAGCAATTACTAGTGGCAGGTCCCAAACTAATTGCAGCACGCCAGCGTGGGAGACACTTGGTTTAGAACCTCTGCCTTCAATGCCAGTTCACCTATTTGGCCTTCCCTTGTCCAGGAAGAATGACACAGCCTGATAGAGATGACGTTCTTATCATCAACAAACATGATTCCCTGACTTTATTGGTTTGACTATGGTGGAAATAACACTTGCATTATATTTCTCACGCCCTTACGTGCCTACATCTGTCTGCATTCACACTTACACACACACACACACACACTCACTCACTCTCCACTCAGACTTAAATCTTCACCTCCATCCCTGAGATCTGTCTTTTTGTGAGGTTGCACATGTGTTGGCTTGATCGGGGCCACACTGATGCTTTGGCTCAAATTCTTCCTTGAGAGAAGGAGAAGGAATGGGTTAAAAATAAAGCATTAGTGCATAGGGGAAGAAGGCAAGATGGGACTCCAGGGAAAGCAGCAATGGACAGACCTAAGATGTTGGATTTTCTTTGCCAGATGAAGTATTCAGGGTCAGTTCTTCACACATAGTAGGTACTTAAAATATTTGCTGACCCATTGAATTAGGGATCTGGATCTAAGTCTCTCTCAAAAAAAATGAATTCAGATCTTTTGAGAGAGATACTAATGATGGTATCTTTTTTTTTCTTTTTAAACAAATGAAGAAATAGGTTTAGAGAGATTTGCCAAGGTCACAAGAGTTGAGATTAAAACCCAGATTTTGACTCCCTGTCTAACGTTCTTTCCAGTAAACAAAGCTGACTGTCAGAACAAAGAAGAAACCAACCCTGATCCACTGTTCCATCTAATGGGAGAGCTGTGTGTGTGAACACTGGGGGTATAGGGAAGAACTGGACCTAGTCCCTGCCCCACAGGACAGTGAGGCAATTAGATACAGCAAACCACAACTGTACTGACAGTGTGGCAGTAAAGATCAGGCAGAGTACTTGGGTGGCAGGGAGGGCAGAAAGATATCATATATGCTGATCCTCAAAGGACTTGACAAGTCAGACGGCTGGAGGAGGATCCTGCCAGGCCAGTACAGCAGCATGAAAGTGCTTACTGTAATTCAGGGACCACGAATGGTCTGGTGTGGTTTTGGAGCTTGGAGGATGGACATCATAGGAGATGAGGTCGGAGAAAGATAGGGAGGAACAGATTTTTAGAAGCCTTGAATTCACTCACTTTTTCATTGATCATACATTTATTTGGTACTTACTAGGCACTAGGCATTGGGAATTCAAAGAGAATTCAGATATGGTTGGTCCTTGCCCTTGAGGAAATCATAGATGCTTGTTTCACATCTTTCTTCTTGTAGGGACTTAATGAAGCGTCACTGCAGGGAGAGAATCAAAGAATGATGAGGCTAGAAAAAAGTCTCAGGTCATGACACTAGGCTGTGGAGTGCTAGGAGAGTCTAGGCTCCTCTAGACTTGCTCCTGGTTTCTCTGGATGTCTTCGACCCATACCCAGACTCACTGGTCCCTGCCCTCCCAACCCTTTCCACTCTCACGTCCTTCCCTTTACAGCCAAACTCCTAGAAGTAGTTTGCTGCTTTCAAAATCATCATGTCTTACTCATTCCTCCACCCATTGGCTTCTGCCCCCATTGCTACCTGAAATAACTCTCACCAGGATCAGCAGTGATGTCCTTGTGGCTAATTGCAGTGGACTTTTTGGTTCTCACCTTATATGACCTGTTAGTATTTGATGGTTGTCCACTTCCTTTTTATTGACTCACTCTTGGCTTCAGTAATACCAGCTCTCTTAGTTTTTCTCCTACCTCTCTTGATCCTTCCCAGTCTCTTTCGTAGTTTTCTCCCTGCTAGCGCTTGAAAGTTAATGTTCCTCAAGATTTTGTCCTAGGCTCTCTTCACTCAGTGCATTCTCCCTGGGTTGTCTCATTCATTCCCATGGCTTCAGTTGCCTCTTGCCGTATGCTGATGACTCAAATTTCTGCCCCCATCCCTGACCTGTCTCCTGAGCTGCACACCCATAAAGCTAACCATCTATTTAGCATTTCTGTCTAAAATGGAGTTCATTATCTTCCTCTCACAAGTTCCCTTTCTCAGTCTGGATCTCCCTAGGGTGGAAGCCCCTCCCTAGCTGAAGGCTATGCTAGGCCACTAGCTTCAAAGGACATAAATACTTAAAAGAAACAAGCCAAAGAGAAAATGAATCTCAGGAGACCAAATCCTTAGAGTCCTTGCCCCTGGCAAGCTGGAGCAGGTGCCCCACCCTTTGTTGTGGTGACCCAGTTCTTGTTCTTGAATGTACACCACCCTCATCACCCCTCCTTCATGGAGGAATGGGGACAGGGCAGAGAGGAGCCTTGTGCTTCACCAGGTAGAGCTCAACAGGAAGGAGCTGCCCTTAGGACTGGATGCTGCATTGAGATCCAGGAAGGTGAAGGATTCTCTGAGCTTCAGTTTCCTCACATGTAAAATAGAGATAACGTAAGGATAAATCATAGAATATGTAGGAAGACTCTTGATATGTTATATACAGTAGGCTATCATTCCCCAATTTTTGACTGACTCTGAACCAGATAAACAATGTTAATCTCAGAGAAACTTATTGAATTGCCCAAGGTCATATAGCTAATAAGGGTCATGACCATGACTGGAACCTAAAATTAATGAGTTTTTCACTGAAATTAGGTCCTAGAAATATCAGTGGTAAAAAAGATTGGTGAGGAACAGCTTTATTGTCTGTTAGTATATGTAATTCCTACCATTTCTCCCCAGCTTCTAGCCACAGGAGGAGAAGAGTCTAAAAATATGTGTTGGTACCAATTTCTGTTTTTGCTGTGGGTAATTAACAGCTGAAAACAAAGCTGTTAATTGCCACTCTTATCAGCAGGTGGTCTTTCATGTAGGTTCTTTAGATGTGAAGAACAGTGATATCACAGAAGCTCTCTTTGTTCCCTGCTTGGCCACATCACCCCGGTGAGTCTAGTCCCAGAGGTTCTGGACAGCTGTAGGCAGGAGAGACTGCAGAGTGGGCTGTGTTCCACCAGAGCCTTCCCACTGACGCCTGTGGTGGGGTGCACACCTTCTCCAGGCATTCACCATGGCCACCAAAGGCCGAGTAGGCCCTTCCTTTTGGACCTTTAAAATTTACTAACTCAGGTTTCTGAGAGACTAGCTCTGACATTCAGGCAGCCATGTGGCGGTGGTGAAGGAGCAGGACCCAGAAGCTGGTTTGGCCTTGGGCCTTGTGACCTTGGACAAATCATGCCCTCTCTGGGCTTCAGTCTCATACTCTGTAAAGTAAAAGTGTTGATGGAAATAAACTGATATTCCCTCTAGCCCTCCCATTCATGATCCTCTCTTTCTAGAGATGTTTTCTGAGTCCCTACAGGGTGACAAAGATAAAACCTATCTCATCCCTGCCCTTCATTAACTCAGTGTAGTGGAATTTACAACACTACTGCTTTCTTGATAGGCAAACTACTTTATCTGCCCCAGTTTCCTCATTTGAAAAATCGGAGTGACGCCTACCTGGAAGAGTTATTATGAAGAGATGGATAATGTATAAACAAACATACAGCTACTGTTTAAACACAGCACAGTACCTGACATTATGAGGCTCTAATTGGGTGGTTGCTATTGATATAGTTATTTCTCTGTCAGCTGTGGAGTTTTGTGAAGAGCCAAGCCCGGACACCCTGGTGCCACCCAGTGATTAGCACATCTGGATTTGTCTGGCCAGGTGCCCTGTAGCTGTGTCTCTCTGTGTGTCAAGAGCTGTCTTCCCTGGAAAGGGAGTGTGTGTGATCTTGGATTCATAGCACCCAGCCCTAACTGACCTGGTACGTTAGCCTGTCCAAAGGAATTGGCTTGTTTGAGCTAGTAGGTGCCAGGAGCTGTGGGATAGCCTCTGGTGCAGCTTCTGACCGGCTTTGCCTTTAACATATACTCATTAAAATAACTGCGAAAGCAAATAAAAAGCAATGTCTTTTCCCACCTTGTGAACCCAAGGCCTTTATAGCTTAGGGCAGAAATAGCCAGATGCCATGGCAAAGAAGGGGCCTGACCTGGTCCTCACTTCCCTTCCTGCCCTGAATCTGTCTTAACCTATCCTGTTCCTGCCCTGTGACATCTCCATCCCTCTCCTCTCTTCTCCCTTAAGGCACACTCAGGTCCCCTGTCCTGAAATAACCTCTTCTTGATCCTAATACTTCCATTTGCATGAGAAAGACATCCTGGAAAATAGAAAGAGTTTTGGGCTTGGAGTTAGGAGACCTGCATTCAAATCCTAGCTGTGCGGTTTACTGGTTTATGTGACCTTTGGCACATCATGTCATCCCTTTGAGCCTTTGTTTCCTCCTGTTTAGGATGGACTGATTTGACAGGATGGTACATAATAAGTGATGAGTAAGTGAGCACTTCCTTCCCCAGGTTCTGTGACACCATCATCCTGGGTCTTTTCCCAGCCCTTCTCTTCTTCACTGTCTACCCCTCCCCGACTATGATGCCCTCTGAGCTCTAGCTTTCTTCTCTCCTGCTCAGGACCTCATCTATTCCAGCCCAGTGGACACAGCCCGCAAGGTACTGATCATCCTGAGGACTTTTTTGAGGAGGAATGAGGATGTCCAAGTGGGTGGTCTCATCCGAGGTCACTTCCTGCTGATCCTGCAGCATCTGCTGGTGGAGCATGGGGCCTCCCCCTCAGGAGGTCAGTCTGCAGCTGCTGGGGGTACGTTTTGACCTGGAGGTCAGTAAGGAGTAGGCATCTCTGCCTTGATGAGGTCTGTTCCAGCACAGAGAATCAGCGTTTTCTCTGCAAAAGAAAAGTCAGGCCAGTGTGGCATCAAGTTAAACTTTTATCTCCTTCCCCACATTGGAAAGTAAGTGCTCAATACATTTGGTTTGGGGGGTGTGTGTGTGTGTGTGTGTGTGTGTGTGTGTGTGTCTGGTGGTGGTGTAAGTGTGTTTAATTATGTTTAATGTCTCTGTGTTTTTAGCATAAGTGGGTGTGTCTGATGTATGCTTGCATGTCCCTACCCTGCTCAGCATGTGCTCAGAGCTGTTTGTCACAAGAATGGCAGCCCCTGTTGGGAAAGCAGGAAATATGGGGGCGAACAAGGAGGCAACAGCAGCCAGTAGGGGCCAGGGAGGGGGTGGATCTGTGATATATTGGAAGCTCCCAGTGAGATCCAGAAGGATTGTTTCCAAATCTGGAATGGGACTCTCTGTAGTCAAGGAAGCTTGATGTTTGGTACTGTATGAAGACACTGAAAAGGCTGGGATTGGTATGTCTTTTCCTATGTTTAGAAAGTTGAATTTTTGGGGCTGGCCCGGTGGCATAGCTGTTGAGTTTGTGGGCTCTGCTTTAGTGGCCCGGGCTTCACTGGCTCAGATCCTGGGCGTGGACCTAGCACTGCTTATTAAGCCATGCTGTGGCAGGCATCACACATGTAAAGTAGAGGAAGATGGGCACAGATGTTAGCTCAGAGCCAATCTTCCTCAGCAAAAAAGAGGAGGATTGGCAGTGGATGTTAGGTCAGGGCTAATCTTCCTCAAAAATAAAGGAAAGAAAGTTGAATTTTTAAATTAAATTTCCAAGCAATTAACAGGAAGTATGAGGAGAGCTGTGGCACTTGGTCCAGTCTTGACTGAGGATGGGGGTTTGGAGGTAGGTATAAGGGTGTCTGGAGTAGCTGAGTTGTTCCTTTGCAGGGAAGGGTAAGCCACATCTAACTGACACTAGTGTTTAACAGCCATGAGATTTCGTGGAAACACATAGTGGAAAGACTGTGGCCATTAGATTCACATTTTGGCTCAAGTCCTGGCCCTGCCACTTACTGGCTGTGGGACCTTGAAGAAGTCGCTTGGCCTTTCTGGGTTTCAATGTTCTTCACTGAAAAATAGGAATAACAATCCCTGTTTCACATAGTTTTAAGGGAATTAAGTGAAATATTGAATTCCATATCCAACCCAGAGTTGGCACTCTGTACATCAGATGCCCCTGTTCCCAATGAAGAAAGAAGAAGGTAGGGAGTAGGGGTAAATCCCAACAAACCATTTACGGCAGGGTGGGGTGTCTGTCTGACCTTGAGGTGATCTAAACATCCAGCCCCTGACCAGCCCTCCTTGTTCCTCACAGCCTCAGGGAACCTGCCATTGCTGCTGAGCCTCCTCTCCTTAGTGCAGCTGAGGAATGAGTCAGAGCAAGAACTGGACAGCATGGCCATGAAGCTCCTTCACCAAGGTGTCTTGGGACTGTGTCTGAGGGCCTAGGGCTGGTGTGCTGTGGATGCTCCCTCAGTAGCAGTGGCATTGCTCCTTTCTTTATCCTTTTATCCCTTTGGAAGAAGCTAGTGGGTCAGTCTGTTCCTGTGGGCTTCTTGCTCAGGGACCTTCCAGATCTTTCTCTGCTTGTTCCCTGGGAGTGTTTGGAGGCCAAAAAAAAAAATATATATATATATATATATCATTGTGTGACAAGCATAAGCTCTGGCGTCAGGAAGGCCTGGGTTTGTTCTCAGCTTAGGCACTAGCTATGCGACCTTGGGCAATCACCTAGCCTCTATGAACCTTAGGTTCCTCATAGGTAAAATAATAGTACTTGCCTGATTTAAAGTTGAGATAAGGAATAACTATAGATGTAGAATGCCACACAGTGCTTGGCACTTAGTAGGCCTTCAGTAGATACTATCTGTGTAAACTGATTTTTCCTGACACGGGTTCAGTTCTCCACCTCACTCCACAGCTGATTCAGGATCTGAAGATCCAGTTCTCAGTTCTCTAGGGCTCTTTTCTACTCACACCCCAAACCTCATTAGGACCTTTCATTGCTCACTGGTGCAGTTGCCACTTCATAGGCAGTACCTTCAGGAAGATTAGTTGAGGAAAGGTTAAAATTAATAGGAAAAATGGCATGTCTTTGGTACCTGTGGACTGTCAGGTCTTCTGGCCACAGATCAGGACGGTTCTTTCCCTGCCTTGAGCCCAGACCTCCTCATGAGAAGATCAGTGTCAGGCTCAACAAGGGCTTCTAGGCCCAGCCTAGTGCTGATCATTGCCAGCCTGTCTGTCAGGTCAAGGATGATGCTCAGCTGGGAGAGAGATCTGTGTGAGACAAAATCAGCTGTCAAAAGGGCCTCTGACAGGGAGGAATAACAGGCTGAAACATACACTTGAAATGTAATATATATTTACATATAACCCTTAAGTACTTTTACTTGAGAGCATTGTGGATAGAGGACTGCAGTTCAGGGATGAGGATGTGGGAGGGGCTTGCTTGTCCAGTTGACCATGAGCCAATTAGAAGTCAAGTGTGATGTGGCTGCCAAAAAAGTGAATAGAGACTTAGATAGGTGTCATATTGGGATGGTGGAGGGTGGAGGAACAAGGAGTGGCAATTCCCAGGAGGAAAGGAATGTTTTCTATAGATGTTTACTCTACAGTGTAGTAACTGCTCTGATGAGGGCTGGGGGAGCATCTAGTCTTGCCTTGAGAGGTTAAGGAAGGCTTCATGGGGGAAGTGAACTTTGAGCTGAATCTTGATTGCTGAATAGGAGTTAAGGAGTTAGCCGGATGGGATTGATGTGAGAGAGAGACTATGGCAAGTTTAGGGAACTGCACATCAATGGTTACAGAGCTCCCCTGGGAAGGTGGTGAGTGCCCCATTGCTGGAAGGATTCAGAGGTTGGATCTTTTTCCTGCTAAGATTGACAGGTTGGCCTAGATGACCTTTGCAGACCCTCCAACCTGGGGTCTGTGCTGGCACGAGCACTGTTATAGGATACCTTTTGGCAACCTAAACTTGTGCAGTCTGTTCTAACATGCAGCTGTGGGCTGCTTGCCTGATGTTTGTTCAGATGGAGAGTGGGAACATGCCTTCAGGTTTGTCACTGTTTCTTTCCATAGGCTATAATACCAGGGACACTTAGTTTGTGCTTAGTCCCCAAGACTGACATCTGAAATTAGCCAGTTGAGGGCCATTATCTGTAAGAAGTGTGAGTGCTGGTATGCTTTAAAGCCATAGATTGGTGTGTGATGGGGTGCCTGGGGACTCTGATCTCTTGTAGTGAGCAAGCTGTGTGGAAAATGCAGCCCCACTGATGTGGACGTCCTGCAGCCCTCCTTCAACTTCCTCTATTGGAGCCTTCATCAAACCACACCAGGCAGTCAGAAAAGAGGTGCTGGGGCCCAGGCTGGGATAGTGAAGAGGAGGGGTGCTGGGCAGTGTCTGAGGCCCTTGCTGCCCTCAATTTTTCCATCTTAAAAATATAAATGAGGGGGCCGTCCCAGTGGCGCAGCAATTAAGTTCGCATGTTCTGCTTTGGCGGCCTGGGGTTCACCGGTTTGGATCCCGGGTGCAGACATGGCAACCGCTTGGCAAGCCATGCTGTGGTAGGCATCCCACATATAAAGTAGAGGAAGATGGGATGGATGTTAGCTCAGCACCAGTCTTCCTCAGCAAAAAGAGGAGGATTGGCAGCAGATGTTAGCTCAGGGCTAGTCTTCCTCCAAAAAAAAAAAAAAAATATATATATATATATAAATGAGGTAGATGTGGCTGGATCAGATGGGCATGTGATCCTTTTAGGTTCTGATAACCTGTAGTTCTGGAATGATGCTGAGATCCTTATAGCCTTAAGCTGATCCTTTTGTTCATTTACCACATATGCGTGGAGCTCCCACTGGGTGTTAACTAACCACTGTGGTGGCACTGAGCTGGAGCTCCTGTATAACTCACGTGGTGCCTGTCCTGCTGGATCATCCACAGCTGCTGCAGTGCTCCTGAGCAGCACGGCCCTGATAAAGCTTCTGGAGAAGATGCTTGCGCTCACCTGGGCCGAGGCAGGCTCTCCCGGGACAGCACTCCTTTGCTCTGCCTGGCTGCTTACTGCCTCCTTCTCTGCCCAGCAGCACGATGGCAGTCTGCAGGTTAGTCTCTAACCCCTGTGCCTTTGGGGCACACAAAGGAGCGATACAGATCTTGAGTTCTGGTCCCAGCTGTGTGGCTTATTAGCTGCGTAACCTCAGCAAGGTATTTAACTCTTTGAGCTTTAGTTTCCTTGCCTACAAAATGGGGAAAAACATGCAGGTTTGTTGTCACGTTGGTTTACATTAATCTGTTTAACACATATGGATCACCTACATGCTAGGCGGTATTCTAGGCACAGAGGAATAAAAAATGAATAGAGCATTTACCCTATACTTCAGGAACTTGTAGTCTTTAGCAAAGCCTTGAAAGGTAAGATTGTACCAGGCAAAGATAGTGGGGAAAGGCATTCCAAGTAAAGAGAACAATATGAGCAAAGACATGAAGCTGCACAAAGTTAGGACATGGTGTACATATTTGGAGAGTGGTGAGGTACTGAGTGGTTAGAATGTAGGAAGTGGACTGTCAGACTGGACAGGAAGGCAGAAGCCAGCCTGTGACCTCGAAGTGCTGGGTGGCAAGCTATGAAGTCATTGTTAAAGTTTGGTCTCCAGGGTTGCTGCAAGCTGTGGCAGATCTATGCTATAGCAGATCTGCAGGTTGTTGCCTGTGGTGTTGATCTGGGACAGGAACCAATCTTCCTTTTCTGCATGAGGCTGTTGGGCTCACCCGAACCCCTGCAGTCACCTGCCTGGGTGGAAGCCTGCACCTTGTCCTTGGCTCTGCCCTGGCCCTCAGCTCACTCCTAGACAATTACTTACTAACTACCTCTACTCTAAGTTCTCCCCAGTGCCCTAGCTCAGGCATCATTGTTCTCACCACTAATGTGGCCTATTCACAATCTCCTAGCCTCTTCCCTCCTCTACATCTCCTCTCGCTGCAGCCACAGTCTGGCTGCTCGTCTCTTCTGTCCACACTCCTTCAGTGGCCCCTTTGTTCTCCACATGGCCAGCCAAACCTTTCTTACCTGGCTCCCCTGCAGCCTTACTTTCTGCCATTCCACCCTCCTTCCCTGACCTCTGACCAAGTGTTTCTTCTTCTCCCAGTCAGCTGCACTCTTTCACATCTCCATACCTTTGTTTTTGATTGATTGACTGGTTTTTAATAGCTTTTATATTTAGGACAGTTATAGATTTACAAAAAAATTGAGCAGATAGCACAGAGTTCCCATATATCCCCTGCAGTTTCCTCTATTAACATCTTACATGAGTATGGTATCTCCTTACCTTTCTACAAGTTGGTTCTTCTGCCTAGAACCTGCTGATTCCACTAGCTAACAAGCATTTTTGAGGAACTGCTTTGTGTCAGACTGTGTTAGATCCAAGCAGAGGAGAAGTTTCTGCCTTCAGGCAGCTTGTGTTCTGAGGGAGGAGAGCCGAGCAGACTCACAGCTTTGAACCTGCCACCCTGACTAACCCCTCAGTTTGGACATTGCTTTGACATTAAGGAGCAGAGTCGCCAATGCTGATCCTCAGCTGTTCCCAGTAGCTCTGGAGGGAGTGAAAGCAGGTGCATTGTCCCCATTTTATAGATGAAGAAAGTGAAGCAGGCTGAGAGAAGTACAATGCAGTGACTTGCCTATGGCCAGACAGCTGGCAAGTGGTAGAGCCAGGATTTTTATTCCAGGCCATTTAATTCCAGATTTAAGTTAGATGGGTGGTTGGCTGAGGCAGAGACTGAACCATAGATGGCCGGGGAGGGCTCCCTGGTGGAGGAGGTCCTTGAGGATGGAAGAGATTTGAGAAAAGAAGGGTTCTCCAGGTATGGGCTTGGTTTTCCTCCTCACACTCCTGAATCCAGGACTGGTGAGGCTCACAGGATTCTGTGTGGCCTCCTCTGTCCTTCTGGATGCAGCGGGTATGTGTGGGTGGGTAGAAGAGATATTGGGGCAGGTTATTTTCTGGCCAAGCTCCCAGAATGTGGGGGTTATTCCTTTACCCCCTGCCCTGCCAGGTTCACCAGACACTGTCCGTGGAACTGGACCAAGTATTGAAGGCCCTCAGCTTTCCCAAGAAAAAGGCTGCGCTGCTCTCAGGTGTGGGCCCCGGGGCCTCTAGCAGGAAAAGAAGAGCTTTTTCCTAGATTCTGTGATGGGACCACCCATCCCAGATTAGCCTTTATTATTTCCGTTGTCTTCTCCCTATGACAGAGCTGAGTGGGAGGTGGGGAAAGAGTCAGGAACTGGGTATAAGGAGTTTCTTGCTTTCAGCTGCCATCTTATGCTTCCTGCGGACAGCCCTGCAACAAAGCTTTTCCTCTGCCCTGGTGGCCCTGCTGCCCTCAGGGACCCAGCCACCACTAGCCCCTGAGGACACTGTCCTAGCTCCACTTGGAACATCACAAGTGCTGTCCCTGGTCATCGGACTGCAGAACCTCCTGGTGCAGGTAAGGCCCTTGCTAAGCAGAACCCGTGAAGTGCAGCCTGCTTCTCTCAGGACAAGAGCAGGAAGGGGTGGCTGCCTGTAAAGAGCTCAGTATTCCCTCCAGGCCTGGCGGGTGGATTGATTGGGACTTTTAAAGTTACAGTGATGGAAACGAAACTCAAATTGTTTTATAACTCAGAAGTCCAGGGATCAATACTGGCTTCAGGCACAGCTGGATCCCAGAGGCTCAGACAATGTCATCAGAACTCTGTTTCCATCTCTTTGCTCTGCATTTCTCTCTGTCAGCTTTATTCTCATGGGATGGTAAGATGACCAACAGTAGCTCCTGGCTTATATCCTTCCAGCAGAAAGTTTTTCTTTTCCAGTAGTCCCCAGAATTGAGTCTCATTAGCCTGGCTTGGGTAATATGCCAATCACTATGGCCAGGGCATGGGATACTCTGATTGACCTGGCTTGGGTCAATGTCCTGGAAGCTGGGGCATATGGTCAGCTCTCTATAACCCACATGAACAGGAGAGAGGGATGGTTCTGCAGAAGAAAATTGTTCCCAGAAGAAGGAAGAATGGATCCTGGGCAAGCAAAACAGTAGATGTCCACCCCCGGGGAGTTTGTGTTTTACAGCTTAGAGGACTTTTGGAGATCATTGCTTATCTAGCCATCACATACTATGAAGAGTGGTGGGGCCATGGAGATAGGTCAGGTGCCTGACTTTGAGGAGTTAACAGTTGGGGGTGTGGGGATGGTGCCATGTAGACAGGAGGTGATAACTCATTGTGGTCAGTGCTTGGCTAAAGGGGTGCACAGCACTGTGGGGTCTCAGGATGTAAGTAATAGGCTGGTGGAAGGTGAGTTTGGGGCTAGCTGTCAGAGAAGGCTTCATGGGGGAGGTGCTTGAGCTGGACTGGAAAGACCAAGTGACTTGTCCTAGGTCCCCAAGGGCAGGCGGCATCAGAGATGGAATTGATCTTGATGGCAGCACCATTTCGTTCTCTGATATGAACTCATTCCTTGTCCCTGACCTTGCGGCCTGTTTCCCACCTTTGATTCCCCAGGACTTTCTTCTCTTTCAAGGAGCTTATTGTCTATTATTTTCAAATATGAGCTGGTCACTGTAGGGTGACCGAACCCCCACATGTTTATGCTGTTTTAGTTAGACTTGGACTCTCTTTTCCTGTCCTTTGGAGCTTGTCCAGTATAGTCACAGATCCACATGGTCTGATCTGATGGCAAGGCATTCATGGAGCAAGAGATGGGGAGGTAGGGGGAGCCAGCAAATGAGTGAGAGGAGTTGTGGAGACTTCCCAGGGATGGGTTGGGAGCCTTGATTTGAGTAGATTCCACTTGGTGCCCAGATAATGACTGCACATGTATGATATGGCTGTTGATTGTGGGAGATTATGTTCAAGGACTGATCCCCCCTAGGCCTGTGCACAAGGGAGGGGAAGTTGGGAAATGTAAAGAGATGGAGGATGCTCCAAGAGTGGCCCCTGTGCTGGCTCTGTGGTCGCTGAGTCTTGTGCTGCCAGCACATCTATGCACAAGGTTCTGTGCTCTTTATGGATCCAACCTCTATCATGTCGTAGTACTTAACTCTTTCTGTTGTAAGTTCCCATTTTCATATCAGTCTTCCCCAGACTGTGAGCTCCCCAAGTAGGGACTGTGTCCGGTTAATCTTTGTGTCTTGTTCCCCTGGTGGGTTCAAAACCAATCGAGAAATCAGGAATCAGATGAGAACCAAAACATCAGCTTTATTGCTGGTAAACACATAGTAGAATGTAGCTAAGTTTTAAGGTCAGAATGGGTTTTTTTCGGTCTCAAATTTTTCCACTATACAGCAAAGATGAAAGAATTTTACAGTGAACACTCATACGCCTACCACCTAGATTCTACCATTAACAATTTACTGTACTAGCTTTGTCATGTCTCTCCAAAAGGAGCTTTTAAACCGCCCTCCTTCCCCTAGGCCAGACCAGGAGACCAGAAGCAGAAAAATTGTGTTTTCATTATGGGCACTTAGCCAGCTGGCCAAAGTCTTAAGAGTTTAAGTTCATGGGAGCATGACCTTTAATACCTTAATCCTGCTCCGAGGGCACAGTAGATGTTAAGCTAGCATCTCACCTGTGAGGTAAATCTCTCCTTGGGTGAGAAAGAGCTAGTTAAGGGTGGGAGGAAGAGCAAATGCTTTCTCTCCAATGTTTCTGAAAGGGCTGAAGTTCCTGTTTTAATATTCAGAACATAGGGGAAAAATGATTCCTTAAACTCGATACCCAACATAAAGCCTGGCACAGAATTGGTATCCAGTAATGTTTGCTGAATGAATGAATGAGGACATAGAAATGAATATGATACAGTTTCAGCCATGTAAGCACTCACAGATGGTAGGAAACACAATCAAAGAATCAAAGAAGGCTCCACAGGAGAGGTTGCATTTGAACTAGGCCTTAAGTGATAAAAAGCCTTTTTCAAACCAATAACCTAAACACTAAGGGGCCAGTGATTTATTGTAGCACCATCACCATTCACCTCCCCTGCCCAAGAGCCTAGGTGTCACCAGGCCTATGACACTGTCCTCTGCCTCTGGCAGTTTTTTTTTTTTTAAATTGTGGTAAAATATACATAACAAAATCGACCATTTTAACCATTTTTAAGTATACAGTTCTGTGGCATTAAGTACATTCACACGGTTGTGTAACACCACCACCATCCATCTACAGAACTTTTTCATCTTCTCAAAGTGAAACTCTGTCCCTGTTAAACAATAACCCCTCATTCCTGCCCCTCTTCCTCCCTGCCCCTGCAGCCACCATTCTACTTTCTGTCTCTATTAATTTGACTCCTCCAGGTACCTCATATAAGTAGAATCAAACTGTATTTGTCTCTGAAAGTTTGTGACTGCCCTCAGCAGTCCCTGGAAAGGGGAACCAACTGGAGTAACTCATAAATCCCACATGTAGAGGCTACTGGGCCTGCACTGGTGATAGGAGAGTGTTGGTGAGGAGCCTGGCTTATCCTCAGTCACTTCCCTGTTACTGCCTGTTACAGGACCAAAGAGCCCCTTCCTCCTTTCTCTCACTGCCACCCTCCTGAAAAATTCCCTGGCCTCCTGCTTTCAGCCACAATGCCCTTTCTGTCACTGCCCAGGACCTGAGAAAGTACGTGGAAGAGTCATTCTGTTTTTCTGTCCTTCCCTCAGGAGTGGAGTTAAGCCTCCCTCAGAGCCTTCCACAGATTTGTTGTCTAAAAACAGCTCTTGATTCGTTTAATCATTCATCCAGTCAGCAAACATTTATTCCATAGTAATCCAAGAATAGAGGAAGTCTCTCTTTCCCAAGCAGCCAGAATGGTTTGTTCAGCCCTGTATTGAGGATCCCATTTATCATATTTTATTATATAGTCAGTAGTTTGCATTTCTGTCTTCTTCTGAAAACTGTAAACTCCTTTTAGGCAAAAACTTCCTCTGCATAGGGGGTCAGAGAAGGCTTCACAGAGAAGGCGACATTTGAACTCAGCCTTGAATGGTGTTAGGCAGAGGTATAGGGAAGGACATTCCAGGCAGGGAGGATAGCATGAGTAAAATCACATAATATGACAGTGCATAGTGGGGTGTGGGGGTGTGGTGAGAAGTTGATGATCAGACTGGAAAGCTAGGCAGGGGCAAGATTGTGCCAGGCTAAGAAGTACTGTGGGGAGCCATGGAAGGGCTTCTGTCAGACTGTGTTTTTGAAAGATCATTCTGGCAGTCACAGAAGGGATGAGTAGCAGGAGAAAGCCTGGAGGCAAGGGGACTGTTGGGCAAGAGGTTGTTGCAATGACCCAAGTGAATGACAGTGAGGCCCATTTCACACCCATTGGGACAGCTAAAATAAAAAAGGCAGATAATACCAAATGTTGGGTAATTGGAATCCTCATACATTGCTGTTGGGAATGTGAAATGGTGCAGCTACTTTGGAAAACAGCCTAGAAGTACTTCAAAAAGCTAAACGTAGAATTGCCATATGACCCAATACTTCTATTCCCAGGTATATGCCCAAGAAAATTGAAAGCATTTGTCCACACAAAAACTTGTATACAAATGCTCATAGCAGTACTATTCCTAATAGCCCTAAAATGCAAACAACTCCAATGTCCACCAACTGATGAATGGATAAACAAATTGTATATACATACAACTGAAAACTATTTGGCTATAAAAAGTAATAAGGGGCCAGCCTGGTGGTGTAGTGGTTAAGTTCAGGTGCTCTGCTTTGGCAGCCTGGGGTTTGCAGGTTCGGATCCTGGGCACGGACCTAGCACTGCTCGTCAAGCCATCCTGTGGTGGCATCCCACGTAAAACAGAGGAAGATCAGCACAGATATTAGCTCAGCAACAATATTCCTCAAGCAAAAAGAGGAAAATTTGCAATGGATGTTAGCTTAAGGCCAATCTTCCTCACTCACACACACACAAAGTAATGAAGTACTGACATGCTAAAACATGGATGAACCTTGAGAACATGCTAAGTGAAAGAAGCAAGACACAAAAGGCCACATATTAAATGATTTCATTTATATGAAACGCCCAGAATAGGCAAATCCATAGAGACAGAAAGTAGATTAGTGGTTGCTAGGACTGGTGGGCGTGGGGCAGGGAAATAGGGAGTGACTGCTAATGAGTATGGGGTTTCTTTTTGGGATGATGAAAATATTCTGGAATTACATAGCAGTACAACTCTGTAAATATACTAAAACCATTGAATTATATCTTTAAAAGGATGAATTTTATGGTTTGTGAATTATATCTCAATAAAGCTGTTACTTTCAAAAATGGTGTCAAGGGGAAAAAAATGACAATGAGGCCTAAACTAGGGCACTGGGTGCTGGTCCTCTCTGACTTCTCTGGGCCAAAGCAGTCACATGGCATCACTGATTGAATGCACCTGCAGTGTGCAGAATCTTCAGTAGTCTGAGGTGGCCCAGTGCAGTGCAATGGAACCAGCACTGGCCAGAGTCACACACATCTGCATTCTAGCCCCTGCCCAGCTTCTAACTCTGAAGGAGTTTAGCAAGTCACTTCCCCTTACTTATCCTCATTTTCTCTATCTGCAAAATAAAAAGAGTCTTTCAACATTAAGCGATTTGGGCCTATCAGAACAGCCTCCATTCCTCCAGGAATGAAGCACAGCACAGAGAAGTGTTAGTTGAAGTGAGGATGGAGAGGATGTCCAGGGTTCACTATGGTGGGACACATTGGGGGAAGAGAGCAGGTCAGTGGAGGGGTCCAAAGAAGGGCCGTGGTCACTGGAGTGATTTGGGTGGCATGGGAGTGGTGGGAAGGAGCTGAGGCTAACTTCCCTTCTGCTTAGTTCTCAGAGGGGCCACAAGACTGTAAGTCTCTAAATGTCTCCAGAGTAGAAATGAAGTAAGTTTGTTCTGGGTTTCTTTGGAGATGCAGACCTAGGCCAGCGGGTAGAGCTGCAGGAAGACAGGAGCGTTACCACACAAAATTGGGGTACTCTGCCCTCCCAATGTGCATAAAAAGCCAATTATTAGGGCATCAGTTTTTGAGAAAAGAAAAGGCTTTATTGCGAAGTTGACTAGCAAGGAGACAGGAGGCAAAGCTCTTAAATCTGTCTCCCCGATTCAGGGTTTGGGGCAAAATTTAAGAGGTTAGGGAGAATAGGCTCGTACACTGAAACGTGGTACCAAGGAAATGCTAGCAGGGCAGGTGTCAACTGGAGGGCTTTAAACATTTATGGTAAGGTGGGGAAGGGGCTTTAACACTGGATCTTTCTAGTTAATGGACACCCCTTGCTTCTGACAAGAGTCTGACATTGTGTCTGGTCCTTTGATTCCTTGGTGGGGAGAATCTTTGGTTCTGGTGTCATTTCAGGTCAAGATTTTCTCCTCTGTGCACGCTCTGGCTACAGGACTTGCAAATTTTTGGTTTGGCCCTGAAAAACCTTTTGTTGATAAGATGGGGTCAGTTTGAACTGGTCTTACAGGACCAGTGGTTACAGGAGGAGGCCCTTTCTCATGGCCAGGACTGTTTAACAATAGAATGGGCTGCCTTGGGAGGAATGGAGAGGAGTGGCTGGTGGTTGGCGGTTTCTAAGCAGAAACCAGGTGTCTCAGGGCTTGAAGGGTGTCAGTTTGGGTGACCCTTAAAGTTTCTTCCAAGGCTGGGATTCTGTTTTGGGGAAGGGAATACTCACGAAACAGAGGTCCAGGAGTGCACTGTAGGATGACAGACCCAAGTCACTGAGGTGAAAGAGACTGGAAGTAAAATTAAAAATAGGAATGTCAGCAAACATCATACAGTTAGCACTTCTCAGTTTCCCAAGCCCTTTCCTGCCTACGATCTCATGTGGTTCTCACATAAGCCAGCCCTATGAGATAGAAAACTGCAGCTCAGAGAGGTCATGTGACTGCAACAGTCACAGAACTTGTGAGGTGACCTGGATTAGATGTAAAGGATTTGGGAAGAGGTGGAGGAAGAGCAGAGCAAATGAAGTTTCCCAGAGGTTCATTTCCTGGGCAGAGATGGGAGGTACTCCATTCTGCTAGGAGCACACAAATAGCTCTGGGGATGTAATGAAAAAAACGTACTGACTAGAACTCCAGGAATCATGTGTATTTAGAAGGAAATACTGCATAAACTATTTGGGGCAGAGGAGAGACCCTGATTGGGATTAGAGGACTAATGAGGAGTGCGCTGGTCCCATATCCTACCATTTCCCAATTTGAAACTATTTGGGTAGTAGACACAGAAATCGGACAAAGATCAAAACCTCTATTTTATTGGCAAGGCCAATGGGAGAAAGTGGCTGTATATATGGCCACAGTGGCCTTCCAACAACCTCACCCCAGAATTAAATGTATTTACCAAGTCACAGGCAAAGCTGGACAACCCTGGGACTTCATGCCTCACTTCCTGGTATGCCTACCCTTTGGGTGAGAGTAGACCAAAGCATACCCTTTCTGTAGACAGTGGGTTCAAATGAGAGTCTGCTGTAGAGGCTGAGTTGAGGGTTTCTCCTTTCAGAGTATCAGTTGGACTAGTCACTCCTCCTTCCATAGAGAGAAGCTGGTGGAGGGGAGAGGTGGGTGCTACTCTATCTAGGAAAGGAAATGTGAGTCCAGGGGGATGCTCTGGTTAGTCCCTATCTCTGGAGGAGAGTGAGATTGCAGGGACTTGGACTGGCTGAGTGGAGTGAGCTGAGTGAGGGGAGAGAGGCGCTTCCACAGGCTGCTTCCTCAGTCCTGCTGCCCCAGTACTCAGCCATACCTTTAAGTATTCATTAAACAGGTGTTGACAAGTATCAGGTTTGAAGTGGCTTAGCCCCCTCAGAGCAGCTAGAGGTCTTCATTTAGCCCTGCACCTGGAGGTTCAGAATGAGTTTCTCTGGACTGGTTGGTTTTTCTTTCTATAATTTGGTAACCAGGGTCAGATGGTTTTAGTGCTTTCAGGCTTACTTGTCTGATTCCAGTCCAGCTGCTACATCCATGGGGAGCCTTGGAGAAGGGGAAAGGGTGAACCTTAGCAGGAAAGAGACAGATATCTTCTGTGCTCAGACTTCGCTTTCTGATTGGGGTAGGATGGAGTGTATTGTTACCAAATTGGAAATCAGTGAGCTAATTAGTTTTACAAGACTTTAGGCTTTGATCTCAAGGATCATTCCTAGAAGAGCAGATGTTGATGTTAGATTAAGGTTCTAGGAGAGTAGGAGGTGGGGAGGAAGGGGAGAGGACATTACTGAGTGCCTACTCTGTGCAAGCACTGGACATATGTTATTTATTCATCATAGCTTCTCTATAAGGTAGAAATTATCATCTCAGTTTTATAGACAAGGAAACTGATCCCAGAGATGTTAAGTAATTTGCCTAGGGTCACACTTTTAGGTCAGGATTCAAACCTGTCTTTCTGACTACAAAATCCATATTCTTTCAGTGTCCCAAGAAGTGCATTGTGAAGAGGAGCCATTGTTACCTGAGTGGTAATTCCTGGCTTTCCTAGCACCCAGCAGCCCCAGCTCCTCACCCACCATCCAGGGGGCCCTTGCTGGTTGTGTGGGGTAATATGGACTCAGGGTCAGAGAGTGGCTCTAGCACCACAGCTCCTCACTAGGTGGGGAAACTGGGGCATGCTGGCTCATGGCTGTGTGGTCTTAGGTTCCAGGCAAGAAGCTGGAAATGCCCACTGGTTAAGAGTTAATTTTAGACTAGAGAAGGAGAAAGAGCACAAGGTCTAGGATTTGGTTCTAGACCTGCCATCTTCTAGCCAGGTGTCCTCAGGTCAAGTATTTTCTCTCTGGGCCTCAGTTTTCTCAGCTGTAGAATGAGGTGAATGGATTAGCTCAACCACTTCAAACTGAGTGCCTTGGGGGCCTTAGGGGTTCTGTGGAGGAGACTCAGGGGTTGTTAAAGAGGGAGAGTGTTTCCCCTGTTAGGCATTTCACTAAGATGTTCACCATTTATTGAGTGTTAACTCTGTGCGGGGCACTGGTTAAACATTCTATATCCGTTTTTCATCTAACCCTCTCAGCAACCCAGGTAATCTTTTTATCCCTGCTCAGCAAGGTTAAGTAACCTTGGCCAGGGTGACACAGATGGTAAGTGGCTAAGCAAGGATCCAAACCCAAATCTGCCCCCCATACCCTTAACCACCAGGTTGCTGCCTTCCAAAGAGTAGCATGAGGAGAGCATAGGATTTTTCTGTTTGTTTTTACATGTAAAAGAATGTTTTATTAAGCTATAACTTACATGAATTTTAAATTCACAGATTTTAAGTGTATAATTAAATGAGTTTTGACAAATATATACAGTTTTGTAAATAGCACCACAATCATGTTATAGAACATTGCCATCACCCCAAAAAGTTCCCTTGTTCCCCTTTGTAGTCAGTCCCCTCTCCTTGTCCCCTTCCCTCGGCAACCAGTGATCTGCTTTCTGTCACTAGTTTTACTGTTTCTAGAATTTCATATAAATGAAATCATACAATATGTGATCTTGTGTGTCTAGCTTCTTTCACTTAGCTTAATGCTTTTGAGATTCATATTGTTGTGTATATCAGTACTTCATTTCTTTTTATTTGTGAGTGGTAGTCCCTTATATGGCTGTACCACAATTTGTTTATCCACTCACCTATTGATAGATATTTGATACTTCCAGGTTTTTGCCTATTATGAATAAAGTTACTCTTAATACTGAGGTACAAATCTTTGTGTGGATGTCTGTTTTCATTTCTCTTGGGTAAATACCTAGGAGTAGGATTGCTGGGTCAAATGACTTATTAGTTTTCTATTACTGTGTAGCAAGTTACCATAAACTTAATGGCTTAACACAGCACCCATTTATTATCTCACAATTCTCTAAGTCAGAAGTCTGGGTGGGCTTCACGAGCTTCTTCACTTAGGGTGAAATCAAGGTGTAGGCCAGGCTAGGTGCTTATCCAGAGATCTGGGAAAGAATCCACTTCCTCCTCAGGGGCCTCTTTCAACTCTTTTAGGTTACCCACATTCTTTTTCACAGGCCCCTTCATCTTCAAATTAGCAATACATGTTGAGTCCTTCTCACGCTTCCAGTTTCTCTAGTTCTTCTTCTGCCACCAGCCAGAGAAAAGTCTGCTTTTAAAGGGCTGGTGTGATTATATTGGGCCAACTCAGTCTCCCTTTTGCCATAAAATGTAACATAATCACGGGACTAACAACTGGGAGCAAAGGTCATGGGACCATCTTAAAATTCTGCCTATCAGATATGGTAAGTATATGTTTATAAGAAACCATAAAACTGTTTTCCAAAGTGGCTACACCATTTTACCTTCCCATCAGAAGTATATGAGAGTTCCAGTTGCTCCACATTCTGGTCAACACTTGGTATCATCAGTCTTTTTAATTTTAGCTATTGGTGGGTGTATAGTGGTAATGGTGGTTTTAATTTGCATTTCCCTAATGACTGATAATGAGAACTTTTGATATGCTTATTAGAGCCTAAAATTTTGTTGAGTGAAACGTTCTGCTGCTTTAAAAAAGGTTGAAACCCACTAGCTCAGATAAACTGTGAGGCTCTTAGAGTCTACTATCTCTGAATCTCTTAGTGGGGCCCAGGGCACCTCTCTTTTTCTGAAACAAAGCAGTCTCTGAATGTAGGTGAATCACCAGTATAAGCACAATGCTCTCTGTGTGGGTGAGAGAAGAAACCAGTAAGCGTTTCTTCAACAGGGCCACAATCCCAAATCCAAAATTCTGAAGTCCAAATTATTCTGAAAACCACATGTTTTTCCTTGGTTGGCAGCAAAATCTAACATGAACTTTTGTGGGTCTTATTTGTTTGCAGAAGGACCCTCTGTTGTCCCATGCCTGTGTTGGCTGCCTGGAGGCCTTGCTTGACTACCTGCATGCCCGGAGCCCAGATATGGGTAGAAACCCTCTCCATTTTCTGATGTTCCCATGCGAGAGATTGGAGGGAGGCCAGCCCCTGCCACCGTCCTGCTCCAGACACCCATCCCTTGTTCTGTGATTCACACTCACTTTAATTCTGTTAACAACACTGCAAACACACTGTCATGCCCATTATATAGATGAGGACACTGAGGTTCAGAAAGGTCAAGTAACTTGCCCAGCCAAGGTCACAAAGCTCTTAAGTGGCAATGCCCTTCTTGTTGCCTGCTTCTCACAATAGAGGGATATGTGGTCTCCCCAAGCCAGGCAGCATAGGTGGATAGAAGCCTGGAGAAGAAAGAAACCTCCTGGGGTCAGCTTGTCCAATGTCCTCCCTCTAGCTGAGCAGCCCCTTTTTGAGCCAATAGGAGAAAGTCCTCTTTAGCAGTGTCCCAAGACCTTTGGAAAGGCAGCATTAACAACCCAGGGTGACTGATGTTTCCCATAGCACTCCATGTGGCCTCCCAGCCTTGGAATCGGTTTTTGCTGTTTACCCTCCTGGATGCTGGAGAGAATTCCTTCCTTAGACCTGAGATCTTGAGGCTCATGACTCTGGTAAGTGCAGGAAGGATGGTCTTGTGGTCTGAAGAATGTCTTGAGTTGGGTGGTCCTGAGGAAGCCAGGGATACTTTACTTTAGGTAACCCTAGCCCTCAAAGAAGGTAGAGGGGTGAGGCAGGCCTTAACTCTACAAGAGATCTGCTCAGAGAATTTCTCTAAATGTCCACATCTCCTCACCCCGGAAGCCCTGGACACTCTTTTTCATTCACTCACTCATGAAACATTGACCAGGGCTCCCTACTGTATGCCAGGTCTTATGCTAGGTACCAAAGATGTCGATGAACCAAATGCTTTGCCTTTAATGGTCCCTTGGTATAGAGAAGAAGACAGACAAGGAAACTAATCGTTAAAATATGTTATTAGTGGTAGAGTATAGTAGAAGATATGCTACGTGCCTGGCATGTAGTTAGTGCCTGTTAGATAAACAACAAAGCAGCAAGCCGGTGAATAATAGTGCAGTGGATCAATGAATTAATCAGTGGTTGGTGTGGGAACACAGAGAAAATAGGTGCTTCTGCCTGAGCTGGGAGGGAGAAGTGAATAAGAATGTAGTAAGCACTCAATTAATGCCTGTATTTCTTTAATAAAATGAAAGAACATTTAGCAGTGAAGGTAACATTTTAGCTGAGGCTTGTGGGATTAATAGGCAGAAGAGGAAAAGTATTCCAGGTAGTGAAGTGAGAAGCAGGTATGCGAGCACGTAGTGGTGTGTTTGTGTAACCACATAGTCCATTTTGGCCATGAGTGTGAGAGCAAGGCTGAGGGGTGGTTGGTGGGGGCAGGGACTGAGGGAGTCAGCAGGGCCACCTCTCTCAGGTCTGCCTCATTTACCGCACTCTCATGCCCCAACCCCACCCCTGCCCACCAGCTCTTGAGCTCCTTGAAGGTAGGGTTTGGGGGACTTCAGATGTGTCCCTGGTCCAGTGCTGGGCACAGCAGGAGCACAGGAAATGACTATGAATGAAGGAGATGCCAAATGACTGCATGTCTGGGGCTTCTCTCCCTGGGCCAGTTTGTGCGGTTCCGGAGCAGGAGCGTCCTCTCTCATGAAGAGGTGGGTCACGTTCTGCAAGGCGCAGCTTTGGCTGATCTCTCTACTCTCTCGAACATCACACTCCAGGCTCTGCGTGGCTTCTTTCTGCAGGTGGGTCGGAAGGGGATACCGTGTAGCCACTGTGAGACAGACCCTCCACACCATCTTCTCTGTGGAGGGTGGGAGCCCTGGCCAAAGCAGCCAGTGGGAGGTCAGGTGTGCAGGGGGGTGAGGGTAGAGAGGGCCTGTATGGAGGGGGCACTGAGAAGGCCAGTCTTTCTTGCCGTCTTCTCCCATCAGGTCCAGAGCATGGGCCTCCTGGCTGATCACTGCATGGCCCAGACCCTGCAGGCCTCCTTGGAGGATGTTTTCCCCAGGGCCTTCTCAGCACAGCCATCCCTACAGGACATGCTGTATCCTTTCTTGCATCTGGGAGCTTTGGCCTGGGCAAGGTCACCCAGGCTATGGGAGGCTGTGGCATCATGCTTCAGGACAGAGAGCTGTACTGTCTACAGTCCTGTCCTCTAAAGCTAGCAGGGGTTGGTGAGAATAATTAACAGTGATAGCAATGACAATGACTTGTTATGTTTAAGTTCCTACCAAGGGCCAGTCACATTACATGCACTGTATGTAATACTCACAGCAGCTAAGAGTGTTACTGTAGTTGTATCTTTGACCAGGGATGTCAAATGATGTGCCCAGGATCACAGAGTGACAACATCAGGATTTGACCCCAGATTTGCCTGTCTCCAAAGCCATATCACCAAACTCAGGAAGGAGCTAGTCCTTCCCCAAGAGCTTTGGACAAAGTTACCCAACTCCAGTGGGCACAGGTGCTTCCCTCAGCCCAACATGGGGAGTGCTGGGTTACTGGCATGGCCCTGAGAAAGACTGGGGCTGTGGGCAGTGGTCAGAGGCCTTCTCCGGGGTTGTTGTGGTGCTCCAGGGACACTTTGGTGTGGAAGAGTGTGTGAGTGTGTGAGTGTGTGAGTGTGTGTGTGTGTGTGTGTGTATGTGTATGTATGGGGGTGCTTCTTCCCCACCCCACCGGCTGCCTCCCTGGCTCTCCTCCTCCTCCCTTCCACGGAATAGTTCCCTGTTGTATAGCAACAACCTAGCCCAGGTGTTCAGGTCCCAATTTTTTAATCCATCCCACCATTCTTAGGAGCACCTCTGTTCTTGTTCTGACCATTTTGCCCTTTTTCGGTTCTGAAGTGTGCTTCTCCCCTGGTTGGCCCCACCTCTCTGCTGTTCTCCTCTCATGTTTGCTGCCAGCTGCCTGGGAGGGGTGGCTGTATCCCTGTCCCACATCAGAGACTGACCCTCAGGACTTGAAGGCCCAGAAACAGAACTAAGACCTAGAGAAGACAAAGCCAGGGCACAAGAGATGACAACTGCAGCCACTCATCTGGAGCCATTTACTCCATTGTTGAAATGGAATCAGGAAATAAAAGGATGCACTCACCTGCTTGTGTGGGCTCTCCGAAAACATTTGTCAGCTTACCTTGGCTCCTCCATCCTCAGCCGGGATGGACGGCCTCCTCAGGGAGAGAGGGCACGGATTTGTTTGGGTAACACATAAGGAGCACCAGAGCCAGCTGGTTGCCTCCGTCGTACCTAGAAAACCCCCGTCAGGCCATCCTCGGGGCCGGAAGGGCATGGAAAGTCCACGTGTCCGGGGCTGCTGTGTTCCAGGTGCTCTGAGAGGCACTGTAATGCTGCCTCACCTCACGGGAAGGTGCAGAGAGGTACAATTTCCAGGCAAGGAAGCGAGCAGGTCAAATCCTTCTCAGCCTTCCTGGCTGAGTGAAACTGCCCCGGCTCGGCCTTCCCTGGCTCCCGGCCCTCCTCAGAGCTGCTGACTTGGTTACCCACGTGTGCGGTTCTTTTAATTTCTGCGCTCCACAGCTGCCCGCTCCTGTCCGGGCTCAGCCCACGTGCGCCCCCAGCTCCCTTCCCGCCTGCCTGCCGAGTGCCCTGGCGCCGTAACTGGCTCGCCCACCCTTCCTCCTCAGGCCTGGCTGTGCTGGCCCTGCACGAGACTGGGCTGCACGCCGCCCTAACGCACGGACGAGGAAGGCCCCGACGTACTTGGTTTGGAGCGTGGCGGACCGGGGGCGAGCAGGGGGTGCGCCAATTCCGCACTGCAGGTTACTTCAGGAAAAAAAGGTGCCAGTCACGACCCACTGAACTCATCTTGCCAAGTGCAGTTTAAAACACTGTGAGCTGACGAAAAAGTTTCGAGGAGGGCGCGTGGAAGGCCGCCCAGCCGGGGTCAAGGCCCCAGTTTGCTAACGCGCCCGTTGAGACGGGCACGGACCCCATGCAGACTTAACTTCCTCCAACCGACGGTAACAGAGCACCAGGCGCCCGAGCTGCCGCGCGCGGCGGTGGGAGGACCGCGCGCCCGACCGCGCCGAGCCTGGCGGGCGGGGCCGGAAGTGAGGCCAGCGGAGCGCCTGTCGCGGCCAGTGCTCATTGGCCGGGGGCGGGGCAGGGGGCGGGGCAGGGGGCGGGGCGGCGCTCGGCGTTCCTTGAGCTGCCGCTTGCCGGTACTTTTGGGTTGCGCGCCTTTGCTGGTCTACCCGCTGACCCTCCAGCCGAGCTGCATGCTGACGGCCTCCTCACCCGCTCGCTCGCCCCTTCCCGCACCGCCCGGCCTGGTATGTGGGGACGGGGACGTCGGGGGGGCCGGCTCCCAGTGGGAGCTGGGGGTGGGGACTGAGCGACCCCCGGACTTTCTCCCCTCTCGCCTCCCCTCCCCAGCCGGCTGCAGGGGGTTGAGGGTGAGATTCGCGGCCCCGGACTCCTCTCATTGGAAAGACTTGTTCTCTCCTCCGGGAGCCCCAGAGGCTCTGGGCAGCAACCCGGGTCCGCCAGCCCGGGTAGCGGGCTCAGTGCCCGCCATCACGTTACTCCTGCAGAATGGGTTCAGAGTCACACTCTGAGTTCTGGGGACTCACGGGGCGCGGAGCAGGATTGAGAGGCGGGATAAGGGGGAGAAATAATAGAGAAAGCAGGATCCGCCCCACGTCGTAGGCTTTTGTGGCTTTCTTTTTCCACTTCTTCCTCGCTTCACTCATTATATCTGATATGCCCTTGGCCCCAAAATCTACCCTAGCCCGGGTCTGCTTCATCTGAATCTGACATTGGACGATAGGGGATCCTGGGTAAATTTGGACTACTCATTCTCTAGGCTTCGGCTGTCTCATCTGCATGGGGTGCGGGCGGTTCTCTGGATGACCTCTTTGGGACTTCACTGCCAATAACAGCAGTTTTCTCCTAGGGCAGGTGTCCTGGTAGAAGAGTGGCCGGCTCTCAGATAGCCTATGCTCTTTAGACTTAGTTTAGCCTGGGAATAGCGAAGTGACTGGGCAGTCAACCTCACTTTTCTGTGCCTTGGTTTCCACATTGGTAAAATTGGACAGCTGTTATCTGAGTGTGAGGCCTCCTCTGACCACTGTATTTAATATTGCACCCCACTGACTCCCTCTCTTGTTTCTGTGTTTGTTTTACGTGTTTATTAGTTCTATCTTACCCCTACTAGGGACATAAGTACCACGAATGCAGGGTGTTTTGTTTGTCTTATTCACTGCTATATTCCCAGCTCTAGAACAGTGCCTAGAGCATGCCAGGTACTCAATAAATAATTGGAGAATGTTGCCTGAATAGGAGCAGGTGTTGCTTGTGGTGCCTGTAGCTCCAAAGTGAGTGAGTAGCAGCCCTCTTACTCCAAGGCTGCCCTGCCTCCCTTCCTGCTCTGAATCCTTTCTTTCTCTCTTATGACAGAGTCAAAGAAGGAGGGAAACCCCACAAGTTTTACGTCCCCTCTGACTGCTTGGGCCTCCTTGACCAGATATGGTCCTGCTAGGCCAGGATGGGGGTCTTGAGAGGGAATGATATTGACCAGCCCCTCCTTCCCCAGGCACAATGCCTCACCCAGTACTCCCTCCTTGCTGTTCACCTCATTCTTTATTTTACATAGCACCAAGCTCTGGGTCTTACCTCCTTTCTCTGGGTTCCCCCCATAGCTCCAGGGTCTTGGATATGGATCTTCTTCAGTTCCTGGCCTTCCTCTTTGTCCTGCTTCTCTCTGGGACAGGAGTCACAGGCACCCTGAGGACCTCCCTGAACCCGAGCCTGGAGATCTGTATCCTTTGGGGTTGGAGGTGGGATTAATGAGCTGTTTCTGAGAGGTATATAGATGAGGTCTCTCTGTACCCATTACCCCTTGGGAGATTCCAGGGATGGAGCAGACTCAGCTGATGGGAACAGGGAAGGAAAGGTAAGGTGCTCTAACCAGATGTTTCACTAAGTCAATTTCTTCTAATCCTCAGTTTCCCCATATATTAAATGGAGAGAGCAAGACATATCTCTCAGAGCCATGAGGGCTCTGAGGATTATACATGTGCCTTACACTTTGTGGATGAGACCCTGGGAGGAGATGCAGGCCCTGGCATACTGGGCCACCTATTCTGGGTTAGGCCTTGGGGACACAAAGTTTAGTCAGGATTAGTCCCTGGCTTTGAGGTGTTGACAGGCCTCACGTTGTACTCTGTGATCAGCACTCCAGTGGAAGATGGGAGGGGTCAGGGAGAAATACTGTTCTGTGGGTTTTAAACTAGATCTTGAAAGAATAGAAACTCATGGAGAAGGGTGAGGGGTATCCCAGGCAGAGTGTACAGTGTGAGCATAGGAACAGAAGTTGTGGGAACAGTGGGTAGTTGTGAGAGATGGTGGGAAAACCATGGGAGAGGAGGATGGGAGCCAGATCCTGAGGCTGTTGGTGTGGAATCCTCTGTGAAATGGACAAATGATACATTGCAGGATTCGTAAGCTCCTCAGACCGTTTGTTCTGGGCTGGGGGTGTGGGGGGTCTCAGCCATGGGCATCTATGGCCCTTGCAGATACTCACTGATTAAGAATGGGCCCTCTGGATCTGGACCGCTAGATTATCGAGGCAGGAGTATCAGTGGCAGCTCCTTAACTTAGTGCTGCTCAGACAAGAAGATGTTTGAGGTGAAGCGACGGGAGCAGCTGTTGGCGCTGAAAAACCTGGCACAGCTGAATGATGTCCACCAGCAGTACAAGATCCTTGATGTCATGCTCAAGGGGCTCTTTAAGGTGTGTACAGCAGGGGGCAGCTCATGGCAGGCCTAGTCTTTGATCTGGGCACTGATGGATGAGTAGGAGTTCCCTAAGGGGATGGTGTTCAGTGAGCGGGGAGCTGCATGCACAAAAGATTGGAAGTAGGGTTTAAGTAAATGGAGCTGGGGCTAGTCTGTGAAGGCCTCTGCAAAGCCACTCAGCCCAGGTGGGGTTCCCTCAGGTGCTGGAGGACTCCCGGACAGTGCTCATTGCTGCAGACGTGGTCCCTGATGGGCCCTTCCCCCAGGACGAGAAACTGAAGGATGGTATGGTTTTCCCAATCTCGCCCTCTCCTCCCACCACCTTGATCTTCACTAGCTGCTTCTTCCCTCCTGTTCTTGTCACTCTTTTTTTCTCTCTGGAAGTACCCTCTTGTGGCACCTTCCAAGTGGTCCCCATGGGTGGATGGGCACTTCAGAGCTAGTTTCTTTGTCCCTGATGCAGATGTACTCCCTTGTGCTGTCCTGTGCTGGGGGCAGGGGAGCCAGAGAGGAGCCTCTACGCACTTCTATTCCAGGATCATTGCCTTCTCCACCACCCTGATCCTTCTGGTAGAGAAGATAAGGATTGTTCCCGTTCACAGGAGAAAAAATTGAGGCCTGTTGCGGTGACTGGCCAGTGGGTCAGTTATCAGTGCTCTTTACTACTATTGTAAAAGCCCCAATCCCCTTAAATCCTTTTTGAGACAAGGTGGGACACACGTAGACAAATCAGATAAAAGAATATTCTGTGCCCTTTCATCCCCCCTTCCAAGAATTTCTCTCCAGTGTTAATTTCCCCCCTGTTAACTGGTTATGTTCTAACAATAAAATTTCTGAGATTACGCTGTCTGAGAGAGGATGGAAGCAGCCTTTACATATTGAATGGTGGGCACTTTACAAATATCATCTCTAATTTCCACCGTAACTCTGAGGAAGGCACTATTACCTCCATTTTCCAGATGAAAGAGGACAAGTGGTTTGCCCTGGCTCTTACGTGTAAACCAAGATAACTTCTGAGTTCTTTGAGGTTCAAGATTGTTTTGAAGCCCAGAGGTCTCTGCCCCACCTGTCTCAGACCCAACCTGGCGTCTCTTTGGAGGAGTTTGCTTATCTCTGTGTGTTGCCTGGCCAGTGCTAGTGAGGGCTGCCTGGGCCTTATCTGCAGGGGTCACTTGAACAGGGGCCACCCCTAGGGCTGGGTATATAGTTATTCTTCATGCTAGCTTGGGTTGGGGGGGACCTGCCACCATAATGGACACTAAACTCAGTCTAAACTGACCTGTTGGCCAGAGGAAGGATATTAGTGGGAAAATTGATGAAATTCAAATAAAGTCTATGGGTTAGTTAATAGTCTTGAGTTGATGTTAATTTCCTAGTTTAGATAGTTGTACGGTGGTTATGCAAGATGGTAACATTAGAGGAAGCCAAGTGAAGGAATTTTGTGGTGTATTATGTAAGTCTAAAATTATTTCAAAATAAAAACTTAAGAAGCATTTAAAATAAAATAAAGTTGGAAGAGCATTTTAAAAAACACAACAAAAAACCCAGACATGTTCCCTGGTCATCCTAACACCTGATCCCTCATAGACACTGTACTTGTGTTAACACCAGGGCCCAACTCTGGACATCTGGATACCAAGTTGGGGAGGTTAGGCCCAGCAAAGCCTCATGTGATGCATATGCGTTCATGTGCAAAATGATATCCACTTCTCTGGTCCCCAAAGCAAAGGAGTCTCCTAAGCCTTGAGATGCAGGGGAAAGAGCATGGTCTGGGTTTGCAGCTCAGATTTGCCACTCATTAGCGTCTGAGCCTCAGTTTCCCATGTGTAAAATGGGAACAGCAGCCACATCTCCCTCTAAAGGTGGTTTTGAGGAGTTGGTGATCTGGTGGACATATAGCCCTCAGCGTGCAGTGCACATATGGTCAGCAGCCTATGGGCAGCAGGCACTGTTCCCTTCTCTGATTAGTGGGCTTGCCTCAGTTTTCTGGAGGGTTCCATGGGGCTGGCCAGGAGGGCAATAGAAGGGCATCTGCCCTGGCCACTCATCAGAGTCCTCTCGCCAGCTTTCTCCCAAGTGGTGGAGAACACGGCCTTCTTCGGCGATGTGGTGCTGCGCTTCCCAAGGATCGTGCACCACTACTTTGACCGCAACTCCAACTGGAACCTCCTCATCCGCTGGGGCATCAGCTTCTGCAACCAGTCAGGCGTCTTTGACCAGGGGCCCCACTCGCCCATCCTCACCCTGGTAAGGACTACGGCAGAAGAGGTCCGGGAGCCTTGTGTCTTGTGGTGCACTGTGAGCCGCACATCTGCCTTCACTTGGGCCTGAATGTCAGCCCTTGGTTACCTTTTCTGTGATGACCCTCAGGGCACCTTGAGGTGCCATCTCAAGGGGTTCTGTGCTGACCTGGGTTTGTCACCTGGCTCACGTTTGCCTAAGCAGTGGGCCTGGGTCCCAACATGGAGGGAGTGGCCTGCAGGGAGCAAGAGGGAGAAGGCAGAAGATGACTAGCTTTTCCTCATCTGCAGATGGCCCAGGAGCTGGGGATCAGCGAGAAAGACTCTGACTTCCAGAACCCATTTAAAGTAGACCGCATGGAGGTGAGCTTTGGGGGCCTGTGGCTGTGTTTGCTCTGTCTCTATTGGGCCATGGGAGGTCAGGTCCTGCAGGGGCTGGGGCACCTAGGGTGGAGTATGAGGGCTTTGGACTTGGAGTCAGACCTGCCTGGGTCTGGGTCCAGGAACCATCACTCACTCACTGGTGCTTTTGGACAAGCTGCTGCCACTGTCTTAACCTCAGGCTCCCTGTCTGTTCACGGGTTGTGGACCCCAGCTATGAGGGCACTCATAGACTGTGCACATACCTGTCCCAGTGCATGATAGACACCACATATCAGGCGAATGTCAAGGAAGCCAGGGGAGGTCAAGCCATTCTCCTCTGCCCTTGAATCTCTGAGCACCCAGCTGAGCTTCTGTCCCCCATTCCGGCACATGCTCTTGTCCTGGGTGGCTGAGGTGTGCTCTGAGGGCTGGAGGCTGCAGGGTAGGACGACAGATAGGGACACATAGAGTAGCAGGGAGGAGGGGATCAGAGGTGGCAGCGCAGGGCCAGAGGGGCAAGAAGGAAGGGCTGGAGGACTGGACTCAAGTCACAGGCTCTCCCCTGGTTTAAGGAGGGGCGTCAGGGTCTATGGGGGGGTCTAGGATTTTACCCTGCTTGTGAGCTAACAAGCTAGCTTGCTACTGTTTCACAGATGCTGACAGGTTGGAGACATCAGAGTTTATTACAGCGAAAGCAGTATCTAGACTGTTGGCCTGATCATGTGGGTTCCCCTTGCTCCCCAAGTCCCACAGGGGTGACACAGAGGGGCCCAGGCAGATGCTCTGCATCCAGTGTGTTTGCATTAAGCCAAGGAACACACTGAGCTTGGGAAATTCACTGCCTTTACAGTGAGCAGAAGCAAACCTGCTCTTTGGGGGCAGACATCACCTCCTCCTTTAAGGTTGCTCTCTGTAAATACAACTTGGAGAAATGGCCCATGTACAGAGTAGTCAGGGCTTTGCATTCTTGGTGTACCCAGCAAGAACTTGTAAGGATGCTCAGGGCCGTGGCAGATTGCCTCCCCCACGGTCTACCCCTCAGGCCTTCATGTTTTGGCTTAACTCAAATTTCCACATGGACATGCTATTCAGTCTGATTAATCCAACTGGTAGAGGCTAGGACCAAATTTGTTCAATTTGTCTCATACTGCATTTGATTAAGGCTGCCATCAACAGAACTCGAGCAGGACGAGGCCACCCTGCAGTATTGATCTCAACCATATGTTCCAGGGTCCTGGACTCAGCCAGCTATGATAAGTCCTGGGGGGACCAGTTGGTCTTATATTAGACAATCAGAATGTGGTCTAAGGCCAATCTATTATCCATTACCACCTACACAAGAGTTTAGACTGATCTGCTGATCTTTGATGTCAGTAATTACAGGGGTCACTGGATGGACCCAAAGCAACCCTCATCCCCAGTGGAGAGACATTCTATGGCCCACGGTCTCTCACATGTTACACTTGATTTGGGTCACCATTACATTATTTGACTGAGCCCCGAGGGCAGTGTCACTGCAGAATTGCAGCCTCAGTTGCCCTGCATGGCATAACCTAAGGATGCTCAGGCATCAGGAGAAGCAGATGGATTTGTATCTGTCAAATTGAAACAAGGTTGCACTGGCCTGTGTGTCTGCACAGGGTCACTTCAGGAGCAGGCACAGCAGAATAGTTAAGTACTGACTGTGTCCATGTGAGTTTTCCTATCATGTGGTTGAGAATGACACACCCAACAGCTGGTCAGATTGTCAGCTGCAGCTGCCACTTGGCTTGGGCAGACCCTAAGATTGTTTTGCCAAGTGGTGGTGCTGGATCTAAGGGACAAAGAGGATTAATTGTTCCCCACACCTCCTGGGATCTAAGGCGTCCCCTCTCCAGATGCCAGGATTATTGCACAAAATCCATGTGTTATATCCCAGGACCTATAATTTCACTTTTTCTCCAATCATCCCTTACTTTCACCTAGACCTTTTGTCCAGAAGGGTCAGATGTGAATGAGACAAGGGCATTTTTACAAAATTTTCGGAGATACATTATATCTTCCATCTTGGCCCACATGGGCCCTACTATTCCAGCCAGGGACTCTAGGTGGTCAAACCAGAAAAACAGAATCTTCTGCTTTGTGCCAGTCCATGGTGGCAGGTGTGTTGCCACATCTGATACAATGATGCATTTAGGTGGCAATGCCAGTCAACTGGGCAGTGTAGGCTTGGTCAGCATTTTGATCCTGGTCAGTCTCATCAGAGAATGGGCCATACTCTGGGCATCTAAATGAGTGACCAGGACTGTGCATTTGTCAAGATCATTGTCTGACTGGCCTTTATGACAGTTAGCCTTCCAGTGTTGTCACTGGGGCTAGATGGCTGTTGCTGCCCAGACACCTGTGTCGAGGGTTCCCAAAACCACCACAAGTTTGATGATTCACAGGACTCAATGGAGTTGTTCTCACAGCTGTGATTTATTACAGCAAAAGCATACAAAGTAAAATCAGCACGGGGAAAGGCACCTGGGACGAAGTCTGAGGGAAACCAGGTAAAGCTTCCAGGAGTCTGCTCAGTGGAGTAACACAGGACACAATTCCCCCAGTAACAAGTTGTGGCAACACGTGTGAATAGTTGTCTTATCAGGGAAGCCAATTAAAGACTCAGTGCCCAGGATTTTTATTGGGAGCTGGTCATGTGGGTACCCTCTGCTTCATGCATACCAAAATTCCAGACTCCCAGAAGGAAAGCAGGTGTTTAGGATAAACCACATTGTTTACACAAATAGCTTAGGCACAGTGAGCCACTCTTATCCATTAGTGTGGTGGGAACCCTTCGAAAATCCAAGTTCTCAGATATCAGCCAAGGGCCGACCTTGGAAGCAGGCATTTCAAGGATAGCAGTCACATTGGCTATGTTAACTCTTTTTCTGCACAGCACCATTAGCTCTTAATTTAGGTGAACAATCAGTGTACCAAGCCTGAGTATTTAGAGGAACCTCTGAATCATGGGCCCTGTTGAGTCAGTGGCTTTGCTTCAGGCAGCAGAGTGGAGGATATGGTTTTCCCCACTAGGGTAGCTGCCACCCCTTCATGTAAAACTGAGATGACACATGCCCCAAAGTTGCTTGCTGCAATCACAACCCTGATAAATGGCCTGGGTAAGAACAGTCAGGGCTGGGTTCTTGGTGCACTCAGCAAGAACATGCAGGGAGGCTCAAGGCCATGGCAGATCACCTTTCCCAGTGAAGGGGCGTCCATGGAGATGCTTTATTGCTGTGATGCTGGGTCTCCTTGCCCTGCAGGTCATGAATGCCTCATACAGGAGGAGAGGGAGAACATGGGCCACAGAGAGGATGGGTGCCAGGATACATTTAGTTTAGCTTCATCAATATGTGTTGTGCTTGGATATAACCATAGCAGCAACATACTTTCCTGACTTCTTATTGGCTGTGGACTGTCCAAAGAATTTACTCCCATTTTGGTATCCAATGTGGACCTGTCCACCAGCAGCAGCCCAGGTTTGCTCGTCTCCCCTCATGTGCTCCCTCCATGCTGGTGAGTGTTTTGGGAGTCCTCTCCTACTTATGTACCCATCAGTAAGCCAACTCGTATCAGGTGGTGTGCTGCCCACTGTCCCTGTCCAGAAGGAGCTAGCCCTCTCCCTGCTCTTCAGATGCTCAGTCTATTGGGGAAGGCTGCAGGGAAACACAGTCCCTATCCAGTGTGATCACTGTATCAGTGGATGAAGGAAGCATGATGAGCCTTGGGACCCCTGAGAGGGAGACTGACTCAGCCTCAGCAGGTAGGCGATGGAGGCTCTGGGATAAATAAGAGTTGCTGGGTGGACCAGCTCAGGGAAGACCTTCCAGGCAGATGGACTAGCTTGCACAAAGGCTCAGAGGCATAGGAGATGCATTCATTCAGCATTTAGTGAGCATCTAACTGAATCCTAGCCACTAGAGAAGCATACTAGCCCTGTCTCCTGGGAGTGGCACTTTAGTTGGAGGAGACAGATGGTCAATTAAAAATATATAGTATGGTAGGTGGTGACAAGGGCTAAGGAGAAAAAAGTAGGGGGATGTGGTTAAGGAATTCCATGGACAAGGTGGGGGTACAGTTGCTGTTTCACCTGACTGGGCACTGAAGTTCTGACTGAAAAGACCTGAAAGAAGTGAGGGAGCCAGCTGTGTATCTGGGGGAAGAACATTCCAGGCTAATGGAGTGGCAAGTGCAAAAGACCCTGAGTTGGAAGCATATTTGGAGAGGTGGGGAGTGTGAGAAGATGAGGTCAGAGTTGTAGACCAGATCACAAGACCCTTGGAGGTCTTCTCAGGAGCTTTGGCATTTAATCCAAGACATGGAGAGCAGGGTGATAAGCTCTGACTGACCCCTTTAAAGGATCAGCCTGTTGCTGTGTGGAGAATAGTTTGGGGGATCATGGTGGAAACAAGGACACTGGGGAGGAGGCTGCTATGCTTGTCCATTTAGGAATTAATGATGACTTGAACCAGGGTGATAACAGTGGGGCTGGTGAGGAATAGTGAGATTCTGGTTCTGTTCTGAAGGTAGAACCAATAAGATTTGCTAAGGAAGCAGATGTGGAGTGAGAGAGATGCACTGATGACTCAGATTTTTGGTCTGAGCATGTGGAAGAATGGGGCTGCCATTTCCTAAAATGGGCAGACTCTGGTGGGACCAGGTTGAGGCCTGAATTGGGGATCAAAACTTTGTTTCTGGACCTGGTGAATATCTGAATGAAGATGTCAAGGAGGCAGTTGAATATATGACTCTAAATTTCAGAGAAGAGGTTGAAACTGGAGCTACAAATGTGAGAGTCATGCTTACGAAGAGGATATTGATACCACTGGAGCAGATCATGTCCCATCACTTGGGGAGGGTTGGGGTCAGGGCAGATAAAGCAGTGGTCTGAGGACTGAGGCCTGGAACGTACGTACTGTAGTTAGAGGTAGGAGAGTGAGGAAGAACTAGCAAAGAATCCCGAGAAGGAACAGTCAGTAGGATAGTAGCAAACCCAAGAGAGAGTTGTTTCCCAGAGGCCACGTGAAGAAAGTTACAGGAAGGAGGGAGCGATTGGCCTGTCAAACACTGCTGGAAGTCAAGGAAGATGAAGCCTGAGAATTGGCTGCCGGGTTTAGCAACATGGAGACAGGCCATTAGAGATCTTAACAAAAGCTATTTTGGTGGAGTGGTGGGGACAAAAGATTGGATTTCAAGAAAGTGAGGGGTAAGGGAGTGGAAGCAGCAAGTACAGACCAACCTTTTGGAGAGTTTTTTTTTTTTTCCCCAAGAGGAGCAGACCAATGGGAGAATAGCTGGTGGAGAGTGTGGGTTCCAGGAGAAATTTTAGTCAGATAGGAGAGACCCATGAGGGAGGAAGGACTGTGATGGTTCAGCGGTAGGAGAGTTGCTGGAGCCTCATCCCTAAGGAAGTGAGGAAGGAAAAGAGATCTGGTACCAAGGGGAAGGGTCAGCCTTGCCTGGAAGGCTGTGGACACAGAAGCAAATGGGTTGGTGAGTGTGGCGGTGGGAGCTTGAGGAAGTTGTCTCCTGAGTGCTTCCACTCTCTGTGAAATCGGAAGTAAGGGCATGGTCTGCTAGTGAGGAGGCTCTAAAAGAAGGTGTGCTTAGGAGAGCGGGCTGACCAGGGCAATGTCCTGGATTGCCAGGCAGCACAAAGGGCCTGCTTGAGGTTAGCATCAGGAACTTACAGTAGGCCTTAGCTAGGCCTAGTGAGGAAGGGATCTGGGAAAGGGATAGGCAGTGTTTCTCTTCTAACTGAACTAGGTTTGGTTTCCCCTGATGAGGCTGAGCCAGTTAGGACTCGGGGAGCCAGGATCTCTGGACTTGCTTTTCCCAAGCCAGAGCCAGAGGGTGTGGGGTCCTCTGTGGCCTGAGGGGTCTCCCAGCTCCTCACCCCTCCCAAAGGGATCACAATTAACTTGTAGGGATAGGAGGTAGAGCGTAGTAGGGGAAGCACTGGGCAGGGAGGTGGGAGGCCTTCGGGCTAGTCCCAGTTGGGCCTCCCACTTGCTGTGTGACTTGAGCACATCGTATCCTCTCTGGACCACACCTTGGTTTCACCCAATCTTCCAGGCTCATGGTTCAATCTAACATGGTAGGTAGATTACTCTACAAGGTGGAGCTCCTAGTTTGTTTTTAATGTCTACATTGATCAAACATTTGTCAAATTTCCCCAAAGGACAGATAAAATGGGCATATTTTACATCATAATTACCTGAGTTTTGGGTACTATTGTATTTCATATTCTAACATGACACATTCATTTAAAAAATACATGCTGAGTGCTATATAAGCCAGGCAGGCCCTGCATTAGGGGCTCGTGGCACAGTGAGCAACACCTGACACCATCCTCTTGTCATGAAGTGTGCCATCCAGTGGGGACGACAGGCACGAAGCAGGTGGTCACAAGGGAGAAGCACTGAGAAGGAGGCAGTCCCCACCCCACCCAGGAGTCAGGGCAGGTCCCCCAGGGCAGTGACAGTTGAGCTGGAGCTAATGTGGCAAAGGGGGCGGGGGCTGGAAAGAGCATTCTGGGCCTGGGCTCACAGCATGTGCAGAGGCCTGGAAGTGAGAGTGCACAGGGAATCCAAGAACCAAAAGGTGGGGAGTGTGAGGGAGGAACAGAAGGTGGGCAGGGTAGGGTGGACCCGCAGATACAGCCGTGTGGAACTTTATCCCCAGTAATGGAGAGTGTGGAAAGGTTTAAGCAAGGGTGTGACATGATCAGATTTGCATTTTGAAAAGATCTAACTGCAGTGAGGAGAATGGCTTGAGAAGGACCAAAGTGAGTGTGGAGAGACCTTGGGAGGCTCCCAGTCATTGGGGAAGAGGTGGAGATGGTGATGGGAGTAGCAATAGGAGAGACAGAGAGTAGTAGATGGGTTTGAGAGATACTTAGGGCTTAAAGTGAGCCAGGCTTGGCAATGGACTCAGTGTGGAGGGAGAGGGCTGGGGTGGGGGCTCTCAGTTTCTGCCTTACTCGCCTAGACTAGGGTCTGGGGCACCACTGTTCATGAGGATGGTTGCTGGAGGAGGACTGAGATTAGGGGAGATGGAGCCATGCCAGGTTTGGGGCACATTTGGGACATCCTAGTGGACGTGTCAGGCCTTTAGATATGGAAGTGTAGATTTGGGGTCTAACTGACCATACAGGCGTAACAGAAGCCATAGGTTTAGATGAGCCAGTCTGGAGAGAGCCGAGGGAGAAGAACAAAGGGTCTGGGGATTGCACTTGAAGAATGCCCCAACTGAAGTCCTCATCCTCCTCCCACCCCGGCTCCCGCCGTGTTCCGCCTCCTTATTGGCACCGCCATCCATCCACTATAGAATCAATGTCCTGGGCACCATTGTCTTCTCCTCTTCTTACCACCTCTTTTTCAGGGTCTGCCAGTTTGACCTCTGATCTACCTGCTTCCTGTGCACTCCGTTGCCTAGACACTGCAACTTGTTTGCAAGCAGCAAGACACCTGCTGTCCCTTACTCTCACCTGGCTTCCCTCCCCTGCTGCTTGAGGGTGTGACAGCCAGGGCTCCAGGGACCTGTGGTTGGCTTGGGGACTCTGCCCCCTCACCCTGGGAGGAGTCTGTTTATTGTTTCTCAGATGCCCCCTGCAGGTTCACTCAGCACCTGTCCCTCTCCCTGAAATGTCCTTCTCTTCCCTCACCCTGTTTGCTCACAAGCTTCAAGACCCACTCAGCAGTTTTTCCCAAGCTCATTTAACTGTCTCCATGTCTGTGGGCTCCCTGAGGGCAGGGCCTATGTCTAAGTAACCTTCCTGTCCCCCCAGCCCCAAGTGGCTTAGCCCAGAGCATACTGTTTGCTGCTCGCAAACTAAATCGGACTGCTCTGTTCTTCCCCTTAGTTCATTTCCAGCACCGACCCATTCCAGAAGGCCCTGAAGGAAGAAGAGAAACGCCGAAAGAAAGAGGAGAAGCGGAAAGAGATCCGAAAAGGCCCACGAATCTCTCGATCCCAGTCTGAGTTATAGGCCTGGAGCAGTCCAGGGTTCAAGGGGTCAGAAGGAGGCCAGTCAAGAGGAAGAGGAGGAGGCAGCATGGCCAGGATGCAGTGACATCGACTGGTGGTGAGAGCCGGTCCCTGTGAGAGGGGAGGCCACATTTACTTGGCCCCCTGCAGCCGGCTCTGAGCTCCCGCTGAAAGGACTGGGTCGCAGAGGGCTGGATTTCATCCCAGGGGCTTCCCTGGAGGAGGCGTCGAGGGGGCCTTTAGAGGATGCTACGCTGCAAACCTAACCCTGTGGAGATACTGGGGGAGGCAGGAGGGATCCTGGGCTGGACCCTCCCCATGGGTTAGGAATGCTGGTCAGCTGGCTGCTGGCCCCACTGTGTCACTAAGCCACCAGGCACAGGTCTCAGCCCCCGGCCTCGGCAGAGACATAATAAAAGCCAGCCAACCCTCTGCGCTAACTGAGGCTGGTTTGGGCCCCAGGGATCTGTGCACCCCTCCACAGGACAGGTGACAAAGGGTCTGGGTGGGACGACCATGGACCCTGAGAAATGTAGAGACCACCTTAGAGGATGTTCCTGCCCTATCAGGAGGAGCCCCTGGCCCTAGCTGGGCAGCAAAGCAGGGACTTGGCTCAGGCCTCCTCTTCCTTTCTTATCACTGTCCTTGATGAAGGATCAGTATTGGGAAAGGATCAGAAGTGTCGTGGGAGGGTGTTTAGCTCAAGATGACCTCAGAGCAACATGATCTCTGTCTTCAGATATCTGGGGATAGTCATTGAGCAGGCACAGGGAAGAGTCAACCTGTCTTCTCTGACAACGCTGGGAGACCCTTAGCCTGTGGGTAGGGGCTGTTGGGGGACAGGCTGCAGCTCTGCAGGAGGATGTGCTGTAATCCTCCTGTAATGGCAGGGCTGCCCCGACCTGGATTGGTCAGACAGCAAGCTCCCTGTCTCAGGAGTTGTGCAAGCAGAGACCAGTGGCCATAGGGCAGGGAAGCTTCAGAAGGAGTTAGACCTTGAGTGAGCAGCTGCCATTCAGTTGTGCCCCTCCCAGGCAGAGGAGGGAGGGGCTCTGGTGGGAAATCTAGCCCGGCCTCTTTGACCTTGCCAAGCCAGGGTCTGCCTCTTCAGAGGAGATAGACACACGCCCATCCCCAGAATCCCTAGCCCCCCGCAACTGACAAAGCCCAAGGGAGACCTGAGTCTTGCTTGTCTCAGCCCATTAGACTTGCTGAGTGACCCTGGCCACCCCTTCCCTGTTTTGTGGCTTCACTGGCAAAATGAATTTGATAATGTCTGAACTCTTTGCCCAGCCCTAAACTGTTTCTCTGAGGCTGGGGCCGGACTTGTCAGTGACAGGTGGTTCTTTGTTTGTCCCATAGACTTGTTGGGTACCCACTGTATGCGCAGCCAAAGAGAGGGGCCCAGTCTTACCTGTCTTCACCTCTGCCCCATCTGGCACCTTCATCCTCCTGGGCTCTTCCTTCACCACCTTCAGCCTCTCTCCATCTTGGTCAATTCCTTCCTCTCTGCCCTCAGATGGGCCCAAGTTTTCTCATCTGACACCTTCAAACAAACAAACAGAACCATTCTGCTTTCCCCGCTCTCCTTCTCTTTGCTGCCATTGTTGACTGTTGTGATCACTTGTTCGCAGAACTCCACCTTGAGTCTTACTGCAGGCACAACCTGCCCACCTCCCCACCAGGAGCTATAAAGGCCTGAGGGCACTTCTTTGTCCAGCCTCCTTGCAGCTAGGATTTAGTTCTGTGACTGAAGTGCCACCAACCAGATGCACCAGCCTGTGTGGAAGTTGTGCTGGTGGGAGGCAGGAGCCACAGGTACCAGGGGCAGCAGTGGGGACATTCTGGTGGCCAGAGCCGCACCAGTGGTGCTCAATGGTGGCCAACAGTGATGTCTTCAGTGGTGTTTTCAGAGTGCTCTTGGATGTTGTTTCTTTCTGCTGAGCTTCCAGGCCCAACTTGAGGCATCCCTGGAGAGTCTGGGAGCTCCCCAATATCCTCTAACGCAGGGTTTCTCAACAGTGGCACTATTTACATTTGGGGCCAGATAATTCTTTGTTGTGTTTGTGAGGAGGGCTGTCCTGTGTGTTGTAGGATATTTAGCAACATTCTTGGCCCCTATCCACTAAGGCCAGTGGAATCTCTCAGTTAGGACAACAAAAAATGTCTCCAGACATTGCCAGATGTCCCCTGGGGCAAAATCTCCCTGGTCCTCAGCCCTTTTCCTTCCTTATCCCAGCCTCACATCTTCTGCTGTCCCCAATCACTGCCCTCAGAGAGATGCTGTTGACAGCTCCTTCTTCTGGAGATGATCCTCCCAGGCTTTTGGGCCACTTGTTGTCTTCGTTCTCTACCCTCAGTCTGAGTCTGTTCTGTCTCTTCCTGATTCCTCCTTCTTCACCTGCCCCTTAAATGAAGAGTTTTTTTCAGCTTAGTCTGTCCTCTCTGCTCTTTTGTTCTTGGCAGCTGCATCCTCTAAGACCCCAAAGCTGATGGTACCTGCCCTGTTGCCATCTGATGATAACCCTCAGTCCTTATGTTTTAGCTTATCCAAAATCTGACTTGTTATTTCCCACCTCTGAGCCTCACCTCTGTGTTGAACAGTGGGGTACATGCTCTTGCTTAATTCTGGAGGAAGTGACACCTGAACTGAATCCTAAAAGATTGTGGGAGGAGGGAGAAGGAGACAGGCACTGTGAGCAGAGGCCTAAAAGGGGAGGCGTGAAAGGTAGCAAATGAAAAAACGTGCAAAGTTCTCTTCTGTGACCTGTAGTGAGTACCCAGTCTGTGGTGGACGTTCCGGACGTAATGGTTTTCAAATGAAGAACCGAGGTCCTGACATGTCTAAGGCTGCTCCACCCCTGAGAGCCAGCCTCTGTTGTCTTCCTGGCCAGGGCAAGTGCTAACTGGAAGAGATGTTCAGTTAGGTGAGATCCAGGGTCAAAGGGAGAATGTCCGTGTTTTTGCTGAGGCTGGGTCTAGTGCAGCCATCTTTTTTCCGCAGTTTCTACTGAGCCTTCATTTGTGCCCCCTCAAGCCACTTTACTAGGCACCACAGCCTCTGGGACAGGTCCAGGTGGAAGCCATGGGAACAGCTGCAGAGTGGGAGGCACTGTGCCCACTTACCTGACCTCCTGGTGCTCAGGCAGCCCTCTGCAGTTGGCAACGGAGGCTCTGGGATGGGAGGGCACTGGACCAAAGTGAGTCATATGGTAGGCTAGCAGACAGTTACCCTACAGGGTGGGGACACTGTGAGAACCACTGAGGCGCAGTTGAAGATGGTACTGTCCAGCTCAGTGCCTGGTCCAGAAAATGGCAGCAGGGTTTGGTTTTTTGTTTCAGGGTGAGATTGGTATAGCCTACACCAACTCTCCTGCATGTAAGCAATGAAGAGAACATCCTTGTCTTTTTTTTTCCAAAAAATAAGACACTTGATTTCTTATGTTACACATACATGTTCATTATAAAAAGTAATTTAGACAATACTGAAATACCAGTTCATCCTAAATCCCACCACTCCCATAATCGTGACTAACACTCAGCTGTTGGGCCTTCCATCCTGTTTGCCCTTCATGTGAGCACATAGATCCCTGTTTTTTCAATACAATAGCTATCTGTATGTGCACTTACTATATGCCAGGCTTTATGCCAAGTGCTGGCTGGCAGCAGATCATCTTGCCTCAGGGCCTTTGTCCATGTTGTCTATTCCCCTGGCTATGCCAGATGCGGTTCTCTCCTCATAACTTTAGATTTTATCTTAAACTCAGAGTTCTTTCCTGACATCCCAAGTCAGGTTCCTTGTTACAGTTTCATCACACCCATTCCTTTCCCTTGATCATTTGTACCATTATCTATTACTTATTTTTATTTTTGTTTAATGTCTGTTTTCTTCATTAGACTGGAAGCTCTCAGAGGGCAGGAACTGTCTTTTTGCCTGCCAGAGATGTTTAATAAATACTGTCGAATGTGCAAATGATCTCATTTAATCTTCACAACTATGAGGGGGCACTATTCCCTTGCCCCCGTTTTAGAGATGACAAAACTGAGGCTTAGAACAATTATTTAACCAGCCCCAGGTCACACTGCATAAGTGCATTCGTATCTGCCTCCACACAGCCTGTGCACCGTTAACAGGGAAACATCTGCCTCTCACAGACTGGCAGGAAACGTACTTTCACTTTTAACAATATATTGTGAAAGTCTTTGTCAATAGATATACATTTATGTACGTAATATTTAACGATGCTATGGTACTCCATCGTGTGGATAGAATTTATTCATCCAGTTGCATATTGGGCTTCCCAATTTTTCCCAGTTATAGGGGACTTTGTGATGAACGTCTTGCAACACATTCTTGTGCACTTCTTTAAGTTCTCGTATTTTTATTCCTTAGAATAAATTCCTAGCAGTTTGTTTACATCGTGACCAGCTGCAACATGGGGCAATGAGGTGCTTAAAGAGTGAGAATCCGTGGGTGGGCTGCGCGTCAGAATCCCTGCGGAACTTTGTCAAAACGCTCATGCCCGGGCCCCACCTCAGGAGGCTTGCGGTGGCCCGGGCACTGGCATCATTTTGAAAGTCTGCAGGCGGTTTTGAGGCTCCGGGGTGAGAACCTTTGGAGCAAGAGCGTGGTCGCGGCAGGTGCAAAGGCGCGGAGGTTGTAAAATGCGCTCTGCACTTGGGCAGTTCGCGGTCCACGCCGGGCCTCTGTTTCCGCCTTTGTAAGAGGCTTGGGAGGAAGGCGACTCCTCCGGGCCCCAGTATTGGGGGAGCAGATTTGATTCTGCCGGCTCTCCCAGGCGGGCAGGCGGGGGCGCAGCTGGGAAGATGATGTAATGTGCTTACAACTTGCTCCGGAGGCGGCCAGTGGGCGGGGGTGGAGCCTATTAACCCTTCAACCCCCGGCCGGTGGATGGAGTAGCTTGTGGAGCAGACGTAACGGAAAAGGGAGCGGCTCCTTTAAACCAGGAGAAGGAGGTTGGGCTGAGGATCCGGAGGGCTCTCGTCGCCGCCGCTACGAGGCCGCGAGGGGAGGGACTTCGCTATGCAAATCTGAGCTGCTGATCGATGACGCGCCATCACCCCACGCGCCACTTCGCGCGCCGATTGGCCTCGACGAGCCTGGTCCCATTGACAACAAACAAGGGGGCGCGCGGCCTGGGGGCGGGGCCGCCGAGGGCGCGGGTGGGGGCGGGGGAATCCCGCCCCGCCCCTCCCGCGCGGCGCAAACATGGCGGCGGCTGGCACCAGCCGGTGAGGCGGTACCGGGCAGGAGCTGTCGGGTGTCATGGGCGGTGGCGGCAGCACCGCCCCCACGTCTCCTTGAGCGGGACGGCAGGGGGGCCTCCGCGCCGAGCTGGGCGATGGACGAGAGCGGCGAACTGGGCGGTCTGGAGACCATGGAAACGCTCACGGAGCTGGGTGACGAGCTGACCCTGGGGGACATTGACGGTGAGGGGCGGCTGGGTGGGTGGGAGTGCGGGGGCGCGCGGGTAGGAAGGGGTTACGGCGGCGCGCGCGGGTGCGCGTGCGCCCACCCCCCGGCCGCCCCGGCTCGCGCGGGAAGAACCGGCACACGCGGTCGCCCCGGCGGTGCCCTACCCGTCCCCGTCCCCGCGCTGCGGGTTTGAGCCCTCGCCCGGCCGCTCCGCTCCGCAGGCCGTGGGATCCGCTCCGGGCGCCTCGTGTCCGAAAGCGGAGCGAGTCGTGGGGCCGGAGCGCGGAGCCGGAGGCGTCGCGGGGGCCCAGCGGAGGCGGCCTCCCCCGCGCGCCTACACGCGTCGCCCGCGGTCCCGTGTCGCACCTGTCACTTCCCGCCTGGCCGCGGGGCAGCTTTGGGATTCCTGGGACCCAGCCCTCGGGCTCCGCGCTCCCACCCCTGGTCTTCCCGCGGTTGAGCTATGGCCGGGTCTCCTGGTGCTTGGGGAAACTTTGGGCAGCGAGGGGCTGCAGAAGCAAGTTGCTGGTGAAGCGAGGGGTGGCGGCGGAATGTGGACACGTTTCTCCGGGATGGAGACCTGGGCGCTCCTCCTGTGGCACTACACAGGGAGTTGAGCAGCAGCGATTTTGTGTTGTGGCTCCTCGGGGACAGGCTGGGGAGCGGGTGGCCTTTGTTCCGGCGACCTTAACATCAGAGTGGAAGAGCTGGTAGGAGTTCAGGGATCCTCTCTTCCAATGCTCTCATTTTGTGGTCACGGAAACCCAAAGTTTGGAGAGGGGCAGCGACTTGCCCAAGGTCACCCAGCTGGTTACAGAGCCCAGTTCCTGGGCTAGTGTTGGTGTCGCTACATCAGGCTTTCACTTGACCCCTGGGGGTGAGGAGTCCAATGAATAGGTTAGTAATCATAATAATAACTCTAAATAGTTGGGCTCTTCTGATGTTCTAGGCCCCAAATACTCTATACTATTTCACTTATTCCTCACTATAATTCCCCGGGATACATATTCTAATTGCTCCTATTTTACAGGAGACTGAGGCTGGGAGGTGTTAACTTGTCTAAGGTCACTCACCTTAGGTTGTCCAGAACCCATGCTGTTAAGCAGTAACTCAGGTGCATTGTGCTGTTGACTTTACACAGTGCTCTATGTCTAGGATCTCACTACAGCCTCGCAGGCAGGTGTGATGGCTGCATCCCATTGTGCAGATGAAGAAACCAAGGCAGCAGCAGATTCTCTTCTAGGGGAAGAGATAAGTGGCAGCAGCTAATTGAAAAGGATCCTCTTTTCCCATTTTGCTTCTGTAATGTTTCATCCCTTGGCCTGTCCTTGCTTTCCATTTTTGGTCATCCCAGTAGTGTGGTAAGACCCTTAATTGAAGACTTTCCCACTAGGTGCTCCTAAATACAGAGATGTGTTAATGAATGGGGCAGGGAGGTCCTTGGAACTTAACAAGGGCAGCTAACATGTTTTGAGCACTTATGTGCCAGGCACTGTGTTAAGCACTTGTACACATTCTGTTCTCAATCTTTAACAACAGTCTCATTGGGTAGAGACCAATATATTATACTACTCTCCTCCTCTCTCATAGATCCTGAAACTGAGGCCCAAGGCACTTCGTTAACTTACCCAAAGTTATACAGCCAGTAAGAAGTATGTCCAAAGCTGCCTACCAGCCAGCTCACACTAAGAAATTCATGTGCATTTTGCACTCCCGTTCCGTAATCTATCCATATTTGTTCTAATTCGTAATATGTTAAATTATCTACTGGTTAAGTGTTAACTTTATCCCATAGATTTTTGAGTAAAATGTATGTTCTGGAAACTACCACAGTGGTTCAGTGGCTTCACAGGCCCCCATATCAGATTTGGGAAAAAGTGGCTCCCTGTCTTCAATTGGTCAACAGGTATTCAAGTGCCAGCTGTAGTTTCTGAGCTGTAGGGAACATGGAAGATAGAAAAGATAGAATTGGGGCCGGCCCGGTGGCGCAGCGGTTAAGTTTGCACGTTCCCCTTCTCGGCGGCCCGGGGTTCGCAGGTTCGGATCCCGGGTGCGGACATGGCACCGCTTGGCACGCCATGCTGTAGCAGGCGTCCCACATAGAAAGTAGAGGAAGATGGGCACAGATATTAGCTCAGGGCCAGGCTTTCTCAGCAAAAAAGAGGAGGACTGGCAGTAGTTCGCTCAGGGCTAATCTTCCTCAAAAGAAAAAAGAAAGAAAAGATAGAATTTTATGGCATCATGGAGCTTGAGATGAATAACAGTAAAACTGTAGTGCCAAGTGTAGAACAGCTCACAGTTGTGTAGAGCAGTAAGTGAAAGTCAGCGTCAAGGGAGCTCGGTAAAGTCTGCCTTACCAGGAAGGCCACACCAAGGAGGTGGCCCTTGACCTAGGCCTTGAAGGATAAGAAGGGTTGGGCAAGCTAAAGGCCAGTAGTCTGCAGATACAAATATCTGAATACTTATGCATCCGTTCCTCTAGAAGGTCAGGTCCATGACGGCCAGGGGCTTCGTTTTGTTCGTGCTGTATTTTTCACACCTAGAACTAAATATTTGTAGAATGCACATGGAATCCAGCAGGCTGGGCAGGATTTTAAGTTGTGTTAGACACAGCCCCTGGGGTTGGGTTAGATCAGGAATGGCTAGCCAATGTGCTTTTAGGAGCAAGTCAGGTGAGGAAGAAGGGAGTCTGGGTACGAATACATATACTTCCTTTGTATGTTTGTGGTGGGGGAGAAGGGGTACTTGCAACCTGGAGAGCTCGTGCCTACCTCTAGGAGATCTAGGTGGGCAAGAATCCTTCATTTGGCAACATCTGCCCTGCTGCAGTCCATTAGTGCCCTTCGAGGGTATGGGCCCAAGGAGGCAGTATCCATTCGCTCATTCAGCACATCTCTTGAGTGGCTTCTAAGTACATGATGGACAAAGTGCAGAGGATAGCTTTGAACAAGACAGACAAGGTCTCTTAACTTAAGTTCTTGGAGGAAACACAAGCTGAACAAATAACATAAACAAACACTTTTGGCAGGGCACCGTGAAGAAAATTAAATGGGTCCTTGTTCTAGAGAGTGATTGGGGTAGCCTAATGTAGACTGGGTAGGCAAGGGAGGGCTCTTGGAAGAGGGGTTACCCTCTCTCTCGAGAGATGTCCAGGTCTAGCTTTTCATGTGAAATATCCAGATTTTTAAATGTTGGCTCAAGTTTTGTTTTATTTTTTAAGAAACAAACTGTAGGCCCAACAAATCCTGTGTAGTTGATCTCCAGGGCCTTGTTCCACTGCAGAATGCTCTGTTGTCCCAGACCCCCAGGTCTCTCATGATAGAATAGCTAGAGCACGCCTTTTGTGGTAGATATCTGTATTATGAGAGAGGGCCTCATGCACTGTGATAAGCCTGGTCTTCTGGAAGGGCAGAGAGGTGGGATCTTCTTCTCTGGGATCAGGAAAGGCACAGTCATGGAGGTGACCTTTTTGCTGGTCCCAAAAGAATGGGTGGCAGAAGCAGCATGACAAGCATGTGGAAGAAGAAGGATCAAGCTGCCTTAGAAATAAATAAGGACTAGTGATTTCTTGTCGTCTGTGGTGTGTGTAAGCAAACGGTAGAAGATAAGGTCTGAAAGGTGAGTTGGAGTGAAATCATGGAGAGTCTTCATACCAGACACATGTTTTGTGGAATGTAGGCGGGGAACTGCTGAGGATTTTCAAGTAGAGTGATGACACATTAAGCATGGGTTCTAAGAAAATTCTACTGTGGTGATGGGCAAGGAAGATTGGAGGCTGGAGACCAATTAGGGGGGACCTGCAGCTATATGAGTGTGGGACAACGATACTAAGAATGATGGGATTTGGGTAGGAAGTGGCTGTTGTGCAAGATGATGGGTGCGACAAGAATGGCATCAGTGAAGACTTGGCCCTGAGGGCAGAGCGGAGGTGGAATTCTAAGATCCCATCAAGGCTTTGATCCTGGGACATTGGGAAAGTTCAGAAGCCAGCAAGAAGAGCTGGTCTGGGGAGATTATGAAAATGTGTCTTAAGTGGGCTGAAATTGAGGTGCTGGGGTAGGGGAGGTCCCTCCAGTAGGAAATGTGAGGCAGATACTCAGGGGAAGGTCAAAACTGGGCATGGAGATTGAGGAGTAGTCACTGTTGAGAAGTCGAGGAGAGAGGAGAAGACAGAGCCTGGAGGGAAGAGCAGGCGAGGGTAGAACAGTAAACTAAGAGGAGGTGAGCTTTCTGAGGAGCTGTTAGTGGATGGATGATGGAGACAGTACTGCAGGGGACAGCCAGGATGACAAGGCCGTGAAACGAGTCGTGGGATTTGGCGCTTAGGAGCTTGCCCTTTGACACAGCAGTCAGATGAAGGAGTCCAAGACTAGATAAACCAGAAAGGAGTTGGGAGGGAGTGGGTGATGGGCAAATAGAGGCAGCTGTTCTCTTTGGAGAAGGTTGAAGAAACTGTTCATTGAGCTAATTTACTTTCTGTCTTTATGGATTTGCCTACTCATATAAATGGAATCATACAATATGTGGCTTCCTTCATTTAGAAGGAAGGTTGAGGTTCATCCATGTTGCAGTGTAGTGTTTTGTTTATCCATTCATTAGTTGATAGACGTTTAGGTTGTTTACACTTTTTGGCTATATTAAGAATGAAGCTGCTGTGAACATTCGCGTACAAGTTTTTGTGTAGACATATGTTTTCACGTCTCTTGGTAGATCCTCTATATTTTTTGTGGCTGTTTGTATTCTCCTAGGACTTATAATAGCCCCATTTATTTGCTTGCTTACTTTCCATGTTCCCATGACTAACAGTTCAGCCCTAAATCTTGTGACATAAGCTCTCAATATGGTGGTCAGTTCCTTTATCCCCCTTTTTAATGTGTCTCCTGAAGCCCTCCCTCTTTTTGCCCCATGTGATGGTTGTCCAGCTCTGCTTCCCTGCACTTATCCTGGGACTGCCCTTAATCATCCCCCGGGGCGATGCTGATGCCCGTTTCCTCGTTCTGGGTTTTTTCACTCCCTAGTTTGATAAAGCACATCTTCCAGTAAGCTACCTGAGAAAGAGTACATTGGAGGTAAATTTTGAGGGGCTTTGCTTGTCTAAAAACATCTTTATTCTAACGTCATTCCAGTTTGGCAGTTTGGATGAGTTTAGAATTTTAGGTTGGACATAATTTTTTATCAGAATTTTGAAGGCATTGCCTAGTTGTCTTCTAGCTTCTAGTAGTTGAGAAATTTGATACCATTTTGATTCCTGATCCTTTGCGTGTGACCTGTTTTCTCCCCTGGAAGCTTGTAGGATCGTGTCTTATCCTTGGTGTTCTGAATTCCATGACGGTGTACACTGCTGTGACTGAGCTGTCAGTCTCTCTCCCTACTTGGTGGGCTCTGGAAGGCTCACTCTGTCAGATACCTGCATTCATGCAGTCCTCCTGCCGGCAGCCCACCTTACACCCAGAGGAACTTCCAGTTGCTGAGACTTTTGGTGGTACTGTTTTGGGCCTCTGCTGCCTTTTCCCTGCAGACAGTCAGTTCCATCTTTGGCAGAGTCCCCTGACTACCTGGCCCTGAAGAGGCTCTCTGCAAAGGTGTGTCTAATGAGGAAAGGAAAGCACTTCAAGTTCAGGGTGTTGGGTGGGCCCCCAGTCTGGGTGTCCACATCACTGGGAAGTTTGGAGTGGCCTGCCTGGTGAGACAGGGGTGAGTGTTGGGAGGGTGTGGCCAGCACACCACTGGGAGCTGGAGGTGAGGAGAAGGAGTGGAAACCAACTTCACATTTCTCCAGTGAGTCATACTTTGGAAAAACTGCTTGGTGAGGTGAAGCACAGATCTACTTTTTATCCCTGTGTATACCTTTTTCAAGACATTAGCTTTGTTTTGACACTTGAATATATATCACTGTTGCTAATGTTTGGGTTGAAAGAGCTGCTGTTGCTCACAGCTTATTTATTTTCCACCCAGTTTTAGCTCTTGAACTCATCTATCATCTAGTTCCATTTCCTGGGACACGTTTTTCTGCTCAGACCACTGAACTGGTCTGTTTGGGTTTCTCCTTCTTCCTGGGTCTGTTTGGCCTCGCCCTTGAGAAACATCGTTCACATTCACACCCAGGCCTTTGGCCTAATACTCTTGGGTGCTGCCTACCTCTCACTGAGCAGTCTTTTCTGTCATTTGAGAATGACATGTCATTTGAGAATGAGTATGAGTACTCAGCTCGTGTCTTGGCATTTTAAAAAATATATATTTTTCTTCTGTCTCCACTAGATCTTTTTTCTCCTCAATTTTGTAATTAAAAAAGGAAATTCTTAAGCAACTTTATTCAAATAACACTTCCTGAATATTAAGTTGTCTGTATCTCTCTGAATTCTGGCCTGAACTTTATCAATGTACATACAAATTGCTGCAGCATTTTCACTTACAGGTTGCTAAATGCTGAATTAGTTGAGGGATAATAGCCATATAATGCAATACAATCCATCTGAATAGGCAAACACTGGCATATCCGTGTCCCTGTGGAACATTTGCATCATTTGTGGTTTTTCATTAATATAAGGACTGTCACTCGGAACACCTATGAGCGATGAGTAGTTGGTTCATTAGTGTGTCTTTCCCAAAGAGGACTCTTCAAGGCAAGAGCTGTGTTACAGCTCTTACACACTGCCAGTTGTAGCCCTTTCATTTTTAAAACTTTTCCCGTGCTATAGATTACTGTGGTGATTGGGACTTACTGCTTGGAAAATATTTTTATTTTTTCAAGAAGGTAATGCATTCATATGGCAAAATTAAAAGTATTTAAGAGTCCTGTGAAAAGGCTTGCTCCCAGTCCTGTTCACCATCTGCTTAGGGCCCGCAACCCCCACCTCCTCACAAGTAATTAATTTTTTAGTTTCTTTCACCTCCTTCAGAACTTACTTAATGCAGATACAAGCAAATAATAAGTATGGATTTTCAGTTTTGCTCCTCTTTTTATTTTTTCACAAATAGGTAGCCTGCTGTAAGCTTTGTTTCTCTGCACCTTGCCCTTTTTTTCACTTAACAATATATCTTAGAGATCTTTCCAGTCGTTTTCACTGTTGCGTGGTTTTCCATTGTGTAGATGTGCTATAATTCATTCATCCAGTCCCTTTTTAGTGGACATTTGAGGATGTTTCCAGTCCTACCATTAAAAACAATGCTGTGTTGAATAGCTTTGTCAATTCTTCATTTCGCACAGGTACAGGTGCAGGTGCAGGAAAAATGACCAGAAGTGGGATTGCTGGGTCGACGTGGGGATGGTGATATCCACACCATGGATGCTGCAAGAATCCAATGAAATAAAACATAAAAGGAAGGGGCGGAACTAACACTCTCTCTGGCTCTTTGTGCATTTGTGGTTTTGAGAGATCCTGTCAGACTGCTCTCCACAGTGGGTGTACTAGTTTATACCCCACCAGTGTAGGAGAGGGCCTGTTTCCCTCAGCTTCCAGCCAGAGTCCAGAACTCTAGGCCTTTTATTCTGCCCCTTTGCCACATGTAGGCCAGCTGAGAGCTGACGCCACTCCAGCCCCTCGACAATGCACACATACAGTACCCCTCTGTCCTGGCCTCCCGGTCCTCACGTGACTTTTCTGTACTCGCAACCACTGGACAGTCAGTGGGTAGCAACCAACTTTCTGAGCCATCTTGTCCCATGCCTCAGATGTCCCTCTGCTTACCCAGGACCCTAGTGGTTGCAGTTGTCTTGCACTTTTGCCACTTTTGGTTTTTTGGAATGGTCCTTTATCTGGTTTGCTCACTCTCTTTACTTTTAAAATTGCTCCTTAAGATACGGCAGTTTCTTATTTTCAGCCCTCTGCTTTGGGAGACTTGAAAAATGGTTTCTCGTTTTACATTGTTTCACTGGGACTCTGTTCTGTCTGCGTTCTCTTTCATGCAGTTTCGAGGTGGCAGTCCTTGCTGTCCTGAAATTTCAGTGCATCCTTACATAAAAATTCTTGGGGCTTTCCATCGCTATAAATGGTGTTCTGAAAGTTGCTTCCTTTCACTGTATTTCTCTTAAGACCACTTTTCACCAAAATCTACAGAATATTAGGAAATGCCCTTTTGTCATGAATAGGCTCATTTCTCATAATACTTTCCTTTGAACTTTTTAAAGCCAATCAAGTTTTTCTGAGCTAGTTGGGTGACCTTTCTGTAATTATTTCTTGGGCAGAGCTAGACCTCAACTTGTGATAGCTCTTTTCTGTTGTGTTTAATTCTTCTTACATGCATATATTTGATAGTGAATAGGGGCCGTTTCATCTTGATCCTCCACAGGTGTATTGTCATTTATTCTGAGGGGCATCGATGTTCTCTGGGTGAATGTGACTCATCTTGGCCTTTATTAGTTATTGACTGTCTCCAAAAAACCTGTATTCACCAGGTTTTGAAATTACTGTGTGGGCAGCAGCCACTACATGCCCAACACTGTCTGGTCAGACCTGCAGTGGAGACCTTTACCTGGGGCCTATTTTGTGCTGGGCTCTGGGTGCAGCGCTGGCAGGGTGAGCAGGTCCCTGCCCTCAGACAGTGTGAACAACCGTTCGCCTGTGTTGTCCCATGTACATTTTTGCTTTTAATGCTTTCTCCAGTTCAAGGTATGAAGAGGCCCAGATCACACTAGTAAGTGGGAGAATGGCCCAACCCCAAAACCCATGTACTTTTCCTCTACTCCCTGGCACATCCCTGTTTGATATGAGCAGGCTGCTAAGTTGTGAACACAAGGTGGTATGGTGGGCTGAAGCTAGAGAGACCCCGGGGGTCTTCTGCTCAGGTGCACATTCAGTCAATGTGTGTTTATCATGAAGGGTCTGCTCTGCTGGGCACTTAAAGTGGCTTCCCCTTGGTTCTGCAGCACTTCTCTGAGCTTCCGCTGTAAGGTGGTGATGGGGATTTCTACATCACAGGTGCTGCAAGAATTAAGTACGCTAAAGCACATACAAGGAAGAGGACAGGAACTAACATTCTCTTTTGATTCTGAGACTGAATGAGGAACTTCAGTTTGCAAGTTGACTCTTAAGGCCAAGGAGCCTTTTTTTAGAATACAGTTTTAGAATGTTTATTTTTTCCTTTGAAAGAGCTTTTATAGGTGTGGTGGGCAGGACACAGAGGAGTAGTCACAGAGTGCAGGGTAAAGTGTTCCATTTCTAGCCACAAGATTCAAGGGTTAAACTTTGTTGACATGATGGAATTTTTTAAAAAGTAGCAGGATCCTAGAGCCTGGGCCTCATGGTAAGGCTCTCTGGGGAACCTCTGTTTAGAAACTAATCCTAAATCATTGAAGGGCTTGGAAACTGGAAAACAGAACTCTTTCTGCATCTCTCAGACCTTTGGAATTGCTGATGAATATGTGTCTAAATGTCTCTTATAATCTAGCTTTGTGGAACTGGTCTGTTGAATTCAGAGTCTGGTTTAGAACAGTGATGAAATTCTGGCTGCTGAACCACATGTGGAACTGCCTTGTTAAACTGGTGTCTACTCAGCTCAAGCCCTCCCCACCCCACAGCAGCAAGGGGAACTAAGGCTTCTTCCTGTGTGAACATTCCTATGAGGTCTTCCATTTTACGAAAGTCCTGCTGATATATTTGTCTTCCTAATAGTGCCGTGAGGTAGAAGCTTCATTTTTATTCCCATTTTGCAGATAAAGACACTGAGACAGAGAGAAAATGTTTTGCCCGAGGTTTCCCATGCGGATGGAATGGAGTCAGGAGTTAAACTTGGGCCTCTGACATGGGATCCCAGACTCTTCCCTGCCCTGTGGGAATGAGGTACGAGATACCCTGACTCAAGAAGCCTGTCTAGGAGCCCCTGCTCTGGTGAGAAGTTGTTTTGTTCTGTTTTGTTTTTGAGGAGGATTAGCCCTGAGCTAATATTCCCTGCCAATCCTCCTTTTTTTGCTGAGGAAGACTGGCCCTGAGCTAACATCCATGCCCGTCTTCCTTTACTTTATATGTGGGACACCTACCACAGCATGGCTTGCCACCTGGTACCATGTCTGCACCTGGGATCCGAACCCACGAACCCCGGGCCACCGAAGCGGAATGTGCGCACTTAACCGCTACTCCACTGGGCCGGCCCCAAGAAGTTGTTTTTTAAATTTTTAATTTAATTTTTAAAGTTTGTTCCATCCAGTTCAGCATGAATGAGTATCCACTCTATTCCCAGCACAGTGCTATAAACTTTTTGGGGTTTTACAGAGGAATGAATAAGTCTCAACTCTCAAGGAGCTGACAACTAAGTGACCAGTCATAATATGAAACAAAATGCAACAGAGGCCATAACAGAGGGACAGACTCCAAGTTTTGGGAGCAGTAAGGAAGACAATTAGGAGAATCTTCCCAGGGACTTCGGCATTTGAACTGAGTTGTGAAGGATGAGTGAACAAGCTTTAGAAGAAGGGGCTGGGTGTTCATTTTGACAGAGTTGGACCAAAGCTGGGAATACTGTGGCGTGTTCCAGGAACGTGTGATTCACTGTGGCCAGAGTACAGGACAGGACAGAAGTTCTCAAACTTTAATGTGCCTAAGAACCCACCAGGGTACACCCCCAAAGATCTGAGTCTGGAAGGTCTGGGATGGTGTCCAGGAGGGGCACTTAACTAGGGGAGAGGTGGCATCAGAGAAGGCTTCTTGCAGAGTAGAGGTGTCTGGTAAGCTGAGGTCTTAAGGGTTAAGAGGTGGAAGGAGAGAGGAGCCGCATTCCAAGCTGAGCAGAGAGCCCTTTTTGACAGGCTTCACCCCTGCGCTGGAGCTCCTGTGTGTGGTGATTTGCAGACTATAGTCTTGATAACTGTTGTTATCTTTGTCAAACACTTTTGCTCAAGTCCCTCTCGTCTTCAGTGTGTTCTGTATTGGTCAGGAGTCTTGGTGATAAGCAACAGAAACTGCCTCTGGCTAGCTTGAACAGAAAAGGAGTTTATTAGAAGGATGGTGCATGAACTGACCAGAAAAACTGGAGGGTCAGATTTGGGAAATGGGCCAGAACCAAGGGAGGCTCAGCAGCAGAGTGCAGCTGAGGAAAGCCCAGGGGCTACTGCGTTAGGACCCCTCCGCCATGGTGCTCTCTGCCTTGTCCCTGCTTTCCTGGGTGATCTCTGCCTTGTCCACTGCTTTCTTGGGTCATTCCTGCAAGAGTCACGTTCCTGGTGGGAACATGCGTTAATCAGAGCCAACTGGCAGGAAGCCTTGACACCCACCAAGACCGCCCAAATTGGAATTCCAAATGGAATTCTCCAAAAGGAAGATTAGGGTGCTGATGGAGAAGAGGATCAGATGGTGGACAGACAAAACAAAAGCGGCGAATGTCCCATAGGTTTTCTGTGCCTCTCCTTGCCTCTGAAATAAAAGCCTGGTGCCGTATGGTGTCATCAAGGCCTTTCACAGCTTAACTGTAAGCAGCTCCACCTCTCCACTCTGTTCCACACTCTCGACTTCAGCAACTTACGGGCATTTCCTGGTGCTGTGGTTTTTGCTCAGACTGTTTCCTTTGCCTTCAATACCTCTCTCTAACTGGTAATGCTGTCTTCGTTCTTCCAGGCTCAGCTTTTACTGCCTGCCAGGGTCTACTCTCTGAAAGCCTGTTCTTTGTGAGACACTTGTCTGTTCTTGCCCTTTTCACCATCAATGGAGTTAGTTGGGTTTCTCTGTCTTCCCTGTGAGGTTGGGGGGTGGGAAGGGAACCAACACTCTGGAGTCCTTGCTCTGTGCCGAGTCCCACGCAAGGCACTCAGGATCCTTCAGCTCCCAGCACCATAGTACACAGCATACGCAGGCGCTGGGTGGATGTTTGTAGCGTGATTTAATAAGCTGCTTTGCAAGTATTTTGTTTTTAGTCTTAGAGAGATTTGGAGGTGTGGTAGTGAGTGGAAGGATAGAATGATGGGTCGTTGGAGTCTTTCATTTTTGCCTGAATGGTTTAAGGACTGAAAAAGGTTGAGATCCCCTGCTATGGAGACTCTGCCCCCAGGAGGAGGACAATTCAGGCGAAGTGGCTTGTGCTAGACTTTGTTGACACCCCGTCACCGGGCATTGTGAAAGACGAGACCCTCGTCTTACAGAACAAGATCGTGCAGGATCGGTTCCTTGGAGTCTCACTCTCTGCGTCTTGCTCACCTTTCAGTCTCTTGTTCCAGGAGAGTGAAACAGAGAACAGTCCCGTGCAGGGCGGGAGCAGACGAAGAGCTGGGAATTACAGGAAGACCTGGATGACACACCTTTCCTTCCTGAGCTTGGGGTGTTTTCTCATTCTTGAATGAGGCACTTACTGAGCATCTGCCTGCTGCCAGGCTCTGTTTGGTGACATCCATACAATAATAGAACCAAAACGCCTGTACAGTGTGGTGGCTGAGAGCTTGGCTTTAAATCCTCACTCCACCAGCTGCTGATTGGGACGCTGGACAAGTTACTTAACTTCTCTGTGCCTCATTTTTCTTGCCTGTGAAGTGGAGGTGATAGTGGCATCTACCTCAAAGTGTTGTGGAGATTAAATGAGGAAATCTGTGCAAAGCGCTTAACACGGTTGCTGACATACAGTGAGAGCTCAGTAAATAACAATTCCTATACTATTTTTATTATTACTACTGCTCATTGGCTTGAGTTTTTTCTTCTTAATTGTTGTTCTCAGAGTCTAGCCTGGACCCCTTTCTAAGATTAGGCATTCATTTAAAAGTAATAAATGGAATAAGATGGGCAGCCTTTAAAACGTAGGGTGCCAACAATCTGATGCCTCTAATTTGGAGTTAGGTAAGGATTGGAGGCCTGGCTTCCCTGGCTGGGACACAGAGTGAGGCTCTTGCACAGGTGGGGACTTTTGGTGTGGCATTTGGTTGTTGACTGCAGTGTTCTAGAGCCCAGCCACAGTGAGGGACTCCAGAGAGGAAGCACCCCAGTGTGGTTGTTGGACCGCTCCTGGAGCAGGGTGCTTCCGCAAAGAGCACCAGGCTCGGAAGAGGGAGAAGGAGGTTCCTACCTCAGTCTGCCACTTGCTTACCCGCCTGCCTGAGTCTTTGGACTTGGACTTGTTTCTTCCTGTTTAACAACTACCACCACCATCACTTTTCAAGCACTTATTATGCACCAGGCACTGTTAATAATACGAATATTAACTCATCTAAATGAGTGCTTGAAACAGCTACTTCACAGGGTGATTTGAAGATTATATAACACAGTGTGTGAAAGTGCTAGCAAGATGTTAAAAGCAAAAACAGCTGGGTGACAGTGCTAATGAAGTTCTTTTCCAATAAAAATCATGTTTACATTTTGCATATAAATTTACCATGTACTCACACACAGACATGAGATAAATAGTAGTAAAAATCAACAACAAAAGCTTTTTTTTTTTTTGAGGAATATTAGCCCTGAGCTAACATCTGCTGTCAGTCCACCTCTTTTTGCTGAGGAAGACTGGCCCTGAGCTAATATCCATGCCCATCTTCCTCTACTTTATATGTGGGACGCCTACCACAGCATGGCTTGCTAAGCAGTGCCATGTCCGCACCTGGGATCTGAACCGGTGAACCCCGGGCTGCCAAAGGGGAACGTGCGCACTTAACCGCTGTGCCACCGGGCTGGCCCCAACAAAGCTTTTTATGCATCATATTCCAGCAGATTCCTCTTGCAGTTTGCACCTCTTTTCACCCTAATGCTTAACACCCATCCCTGGCAGATGTTTATACAGGGTTTCTCCACCAGAACTTATGCCTCTTGAAGGCGGTTAATTTTGTGTCTGGCACACAGTAGGCTAAGTTAACGTTTGTTGAATACATGACTTAAGGGATGTGTCTTTATTGATTTGTTCTTTATTTTTATTTTTTATTTCATTTTATTTATTTATTTTTTTTAAAGATTTTATTTTTTTTTCCTTTTTCTCCCCAAAGCCCCCCAGTACATAGTTGTATATTCTTCGTTGTGGGTCCTTCTAGTTGTGGCATGTGGGACGCTGCCTCAGCGTGGCTTGATGAGCAGTGCCATGTCCGCACCCAGGATTCGAACCAACGAAACACTGGGCCGCCTGCAGCGAAGCGCGCGAACTTAACCACTCGGCCATGGGGCCAGCCCCTTTTTTATTTTATTTTTTTAAAGATTTTATTTTTCCTTTTTTCTCCCCAAAGCCCCCCAGTACATAGTTGTATATTTTTAGTTGTGGGTCCTTCTAGTTGTGGCATGTGGGATGCCGCCTCAGCATGGCTTGATGAGCTGTGCCGTGTCCACGCCCAGGATCCGAACCGGTGAAACCCTGGGCCTCCGATGCAGAGTGGGTGAACTTAACCACTCAGGCACGGGGCCGGCCCCTGTTCTTTATTTTTAAAAAGAGACAGAGACTGTTCTAGAAAGGAGCATTTTCTCAGGGCAGAAGGTCTCATTTGGAGAATAATTTAATAATTTGGATAGGAAGCTGTATTTGCAAAATACACACAGCCAATATCTCTCCCCTATTCCCCTGACGAGTCAGTTAGATGGGTGCTTACCCTGAGATTAGTCTTCTGTTAGCGTTGAATTTAATATTGGAAGAATGCCTTGGATTACGTAAGTGCCCCCCTCCACACACACCCCCAGATTCTCCTTACTTTATCGTTATCCCAGGTCTGTCTTGCATCTTTCTCCCAAGTTGTGATGAGCATAAACGTAAAATCCAAGAAGTGTTTGTTTTATAGGGGAAATTGGTGTGCATAGAGGAGAAACTCAGACAAACCTAAATACAAATCTAAATTCAAATCTCGGCTCAGTCCCTTAGGAGCCTGTGTTAGGGGCTTGGGCAAGCTATTTAATTCCTTTGAACCTTCTTTTTCTCACTTGTGAAGCAGAATAACAATACTGGTCTCAGGATTGATGTAAAGTATACTAAGTAGGGATTGGTGGTAGCTCTAATTACATTGTCCAATAGACTCAATATGAAATGAATTTAATTTCAGTCGTAACCACCTTTTTTACATTTAAGTAAAATATAAATATGATTTCTAATTAGAAAAGTTTATTAGCTTTGTCACTGAGTTGTTTTTGCTTTTAAACATCAATAGTATGACCATTGGCTCTCTCTCTCTCTTTTTTGTTTTTGGTGAGGAAGATTGGCCCTGTAGGTCCACGCCCAAGATCTGAGCCCATAAACCCTGGGCTGCCAAAGAGGAGCATGCAAACTTAACCACTACGCCACTGGGCCGGCCCTGTCCACTGGTTTTTATTCAAAGGTTAAACTGGACTCTAACCTGGAGATGTTCCCCTTTTCAAATTTGTTATGTTAAAAAAAAAAAGCTATGAAAGAGTCAAATACATTTTATTATGTGTTGGACATATTCCTATATATTAATATATTTCCCATCAGAACCTGGATTATTCCCATATTTACAAGTAAAGAAACTGAGTCTCAGGGAGAGTCATTAGAATTTTTCCAAGGGCAGAACAGCCATTACATTTCTAGATTCACGGTCCGGTCTGGCTGGTTCTGTAGCCAGTTCTTCTTTAGCCAGTTCTCTTCAAATTTAAATTTGGGAATTCCCATTCTGCTTGGCCTTCCAGTTAGTTCTTGGTTTAGCTTTTTCACATCCCGCTTTCCTCCATTAGTCTGATTCTTTGCCACACTTCCTTCACACAGTCCTAGAGGTGGACTGTTTCCTGGTGCTAATCATTTTTTAGCGCCTCATACACAACCAGAACTTTTCTTTAATCGATTTTCAGAAGGTTCTCTTCATCAGCTAATGAAGTCATTGGAGTTTTAATTTCAGCTATTCTGATATTCTCCTCCCAGGTCAAAATTTAGCCCTGGTTTTTGCTCAGAATGATTCCTAATGAGTTCATAAAATTATGGGCCTCTGGGCAGGCCAGCAGGCCCCCTGTACAAGCCAGAGTGGGCAACTGCTGAGCTGGAGGGGCTCCCCTTACTAGGGTATTGTTGGATGACTTGCTGTGGTTTTCTTTCTTTAATAAGGAGAAAGACCAAGTTCACTACCATGAGCTACAGAACCCTTCATAATTTGGCCCTGACTACCTGCCCAGCCTGGTGCCCTGCCAGTCACCTGTTCTCTTCAGTGGCCCACCATGCAGCTCTTTGCCTCTGAGTTTTGGCTTATGAGATTCCCTGAGCCTAGAAAGCATCTTGCATCCCAATCAGCCTTCAATCCAGCTCCCTCAGGAAGCTGCTCTCCTGCTGGAGTCAGGGATTTTATCACATTCCCTGCGTCCTCCTTGTCTGCTATGACAATCACCACAGATGGTATTGTGTTACTTTACTTAATTCTTTGAGGTCAAGGGGTATTTTGCCATCTCTGTGGGTCAGCACACAGTGGATGCTCAACACGCTTAAATCCTTTTGCATTTGTATGCCTACTTCACCAAAAGTGGAAGCTTTACAGAAGTTGCATAGACTTGTCCAGATTTTCCAGGATAATCTAAATGTCAAAAATATCTTGTCCCGTTGTGAGGTGATGTGTCCCTTCCAGTTTTGGTTCGGAAAACATGATTGCCAGTTTTATAGATTGCATGAAAGTTGCTTTGGAATCATTTCAGTGAAGTAATGCCAGGTTTTTTAACTATCAGAGTCCTTAGTGCTTGGAGAGGTACAGAGGAATGGAAGATTTTGTTCATGAGCTTATGGAGCACAAGATACAAGAAAAGCATTTAAAAATATAACTTACTGTGTGTAATGTGGCAAAATAAAATTTTTAAAAAGTTAAAAACATACTAATATATCATCAGCATATGTCAAAGGTTTTTTTTAAGATTTTTAATGCGAAAACCAGCAGAATGACAAAGCTGGATCCAAGGAGAGTGCAAGAAACTGATACTTGCATAGCAGGAAAACAAATTTAGGAATAAGATTGCAAATTTAGATGCAAAACTAGTTAATTCCTACAGGGCAATAAAAACAAAGCCTTTGAGATTATCTTTTTTACCAGACAGAAATCATCTGCAACTTATCAATTTTTTACAAGTTAACATCTGACTTTACAGAATGTGGGCCTAATCAGTAGTAAATAGAAAGTCAAACAAATTTCTGTTTCCATAGAGCATCAGATGACCTTAAGGTGGGCAGGTTAGACAGTGCTGTAGTATTTTTGCCTTGTTTTCAAGTTTTGGGTGATTTTTCTTAACAAATAAGTCATCCAGGTTCAGGAGCTAAAAGATGGCTGGATCTGAGGTGAAAAAGAGTCCTTGGTGAAGATAATTTTAAGGTGTTTTGAAATGGAATTGTGAAATTCAGAAAGGAAGAAGGTGGTAAGAAGCAGAAAAGGTGAGGCATGGCAATTGCATTCAGAGAAAGCTTCCCCACCCTCCAAAGGCATTTGCCAAAAAGGGAGTGGGTGTTTTTCTGGGGTGGATGATGAGCTCAGTTGAGTGGGAAGTGAAATCCCTTGGAGTAGGAGGGAGCAATTGGTAGGAGGCTTTGAAGCTCATGTTTAAGAAATTTGATTTGGGAGGGCTGGCCCCATGGCCGAGTGGTGAGGTTCGCTTGCTCTGCTTTGGTGGCCCAGGGTTTTGACGGTTCGGATCCTGGGCGCGGACATGGCACCGCTCATCAAGCCATGCTGAGGCGGCGTCCCACATGCCACAACTAGAAGGACCCACAACTAAAAATATACAACTATGTACCGGGGATGCTTTGGGGAGAAAAAGGAAAAATAAAATCTTTAAAAAAAAAAAGAGAGAGAAATTTGATTTGATTTGATTTGAAAGACTATTGGACCAACAAGATACTCAGAGAAGATGATTGTCACTGGGTAGGAGGCTGTGGCTGAAATCAAGGCCGAGTGTGGAAGTGGAGCAAAGGGAGAACTCAGTGATACCACAGGAGACCTGCCAGAAATTCATAGTGAACTTAGAGCAGAGGAAAGAAGAAAGAGCAATTGAAGGTGGTGCTGAAGATCACTGTCCTGGTTGAAACTCTGAGAGCTGGCCCAGGTCCCCTGCTGTGTTGGACCAGAGAAGCCAGGACTGGCCAGCCAAGCTGGGGCCTTCTGAGGCTGCCCCTGACACCCACCCGGAGCAGGTGGGGACAGATCAGACCAGAAGACCATTTGAAAATGACTTTGGCTTCTCTTTGTGCTTTCTTTTTCTCCTGATTTTTACGTTTTATGTAATATTTAATGTACGCAAGGGAATATATGACACATTTGTGTATGTTATGAGACACAAACATTTGAGAACTCCCACCTCCCCACCCAAATTTCCTTTGTGGTTTCTTTTCCAGTAACAGGAGCTCACTGATGCCTAACTTAAAATAGAGGATGCCTGAGTCATCACTAGTTTGCCATCCTGTGTCATTCCGCACCTCCTCCAGATTCCCTTTCCCCAGGAAGGTGACCCAGAACCCCCTTGAAGTACACGAGGCTGTCCCTGTGCTCGAGCTAACCAAATGAAGGTGCCGCCTGGTGTTTGAGTGGAGTGATTTTAGGCACCAATTTGCCTGTTACAACTCTTCCTACACTTCTTATGTTATTGCTTGCATTTCAGGGCTTCTGAGTTGAAGGGTGTGGTTGACAGCCCCAGATCCTTAACTGCTCCTCTGGGTGACTTGAATGGGGGTATTGATATTTTAGGTCCTGAGAAAGCAGTAGAGGTCACAAATAGCAGAATGGTGGAGAAATGAAAAGTTATCTCCTTATTGACCTTCATGTTTGATACTGGTCTACATTTGATTTTTAAAAATTATTTTAATATTTTTTTCATTATTAGAAAAAACATCCTAGGAGGGGAGTTAGCATCATCAGCTTGTAAGCAGGACACTTGTTGCTCAAAGATACTTGTTGGGAGTTAGATTTTGTGGTTACCTCCCTCACCCCCTCTAGTTGTGGTCCATCTCATTCCCAGCGGCCTACACACATCACACACCGTGCTTATTTCTGTGTTCTTAAGTTTGTTGGGCAGCTCTAATTTGGAAGATAAGTCAACAAAAGTAAATGAAGAAAGTTTAGGTGAATATCCTTATTATCTTGGAGATTAGGGACTTTTAAAGTGTAACACAAAACCATGTAATTCCACTACACAATGTTAAGCTTTGTGTACAGTCAGTTCTGCTGTAATGCAATGTGTGCATTCCTAAAAGTCACTGCACTGTGCAAAATCATGCAATAAAAACCACAGGGCTTATGGGGAAAATGGGATTAGGATCACAACTCTCAAAAACCTCAGAGGTGATGAAAAAAGAAAATAAATAAGTAAAAAGACTTTTAAAAAAAGATAAGAACCTCATAAAACAGTTTTACAGGTGTTAAGTGCCTAAGAAATATATAAATACCACAATAAATATGGTACTTTACCTTGAAAAAGACCTGAGGTTTGCTTGTGGAATTGGACATTGAAAGGTTATAGCCTGTGAGTTATTGTGAAGTGATGGAAGGAGGGCTCCCTAAAGTCGAATGGAAAGTTCTGACCCGAGATGTGGATGGATAATGGTTTATAACACATGCAGAAACTCAGCGAAGCTGTTAGATGTTTGGGGTGTGTGTGTACGTGCCCTTTGTGTATTCCTATGTGGCTCATTTCAGCATTTTCTAGTGTTTCTCTCATGCATAAGTAAACACAAAATTCATGTTATGCTCAAATTGTTTCCTAATATATCCAATGCATTGGAACAAATTTGCATTTTCAAAACAAGACTCAAAGCAAAACTGACTGTCAAAAAAACACTGAATAACATGTGCCGGCTAATACTAAGTGCCACGCAACATGCTGTTGATTCTGTGGGAATTCTCTTGAACAACCCTGTGAGTTCAGTATAATTGTTAGCCACATTTTATAGATGAGAAAACTGTGGTTCAGAGAGGTAAAACTTGCCGCATGTTACAAGGTTAGCACATGGTCACTCTTTTTATTTTATTTTTTTAAAGCTTGGCATCTGAGCTAAGATATGTTGCCAATCTTTTTTTTTTCTTCTCTCTTTTGTCATCTTCTTCTCCCCAAGCCTCTAGTAATAGCTGTAGATTCTAGTTGTGGGTCCTTCTGGTTGTGGCATGTGGGATACCGTCTCAGCATGGCCTGATGAACAGTGCCATGTCCACACCCAGGATCCGAACCAGCGAACCCTGGGCTGCTGAAGCAGAGCATGTGAACTTAACCACTCGGCCACAGGGCCGGCCCCCATGGTAACTCTTAAATCACCATGTTGTTCTTTTTCCTGAACAAATTAAAAGAGAAATAACAAAGTGGGGCATATATTTGCAAATATATAAGAAAGAACAAATGTCCATAATATATGAACATTTTCAAATCATTAAAAAGAGACAAATAGCTCAATAGAAAAATAGGCAAAGGTCAAGAGCAGGCAGTTTACAAAGGAAGAAATACAATGGCCAATAAAATTGGGGGAGACATTCAGCCTTAATTAGTACTCTTTCATGCAAGTCAAAACAATTAGATATTGTTTTTTCCCACTATCTGATGGGCAGAAATAGATGTGTGGAAATGCTGGCAGGCGCATAATAGATTGTTATAACCTTTCCAAAGCACCTGGCCTTTGACCCAGCCATCCAACTTCCAGAAATTTATCCTAAGACAATAATCCAATAAGTGGGAAAAGATTTTTCTAAGAGTTGTTACTAGTGCTGAAAAATTGAAAACACCCATCCATCATCACTAAGTGGTTAAATTCTAGTGCATCAATACAATACAGTACTGTGGGGCTCTCAGAAAGGATAACGTTACATCCAGAATGGCTGGCACTGAACTCTTCATGTTTTATTAAGCAAAAGAAACAGAGTACCAAATAGCATCTTCAGTGTAATCCCATTTTTGTAAAACCATTTGCATATGTGTGCATTGCTTGTGTGTGCAAGCAAGCCTTGTATAGAAGGAGTCTGGAAGGACACACATCAAGACACTGACAGTGCATGTCTCAGGGAGGTAGAATTGCTGGATGATTTTTGATTTTTATTTTTTTCATTTACCTTTTTTCTAAATTTTTCTGTAGTGAATCTGTTACTTTTCTGATTTAAAGAAGAAAATTACTTTAAAACATTGCCTAACACAAGGTGCATAGTAAATACAAAATATAAGAGTAAATGACCTTTGTAAAATAGTTCTCCCAGCACCTAACAGGGCTAGGTAACAAACGCCCACTACAGGATTGTTGACTGACTGACTGACTGACTGACTGGCTACAGTTTGGAGACACTGTTACTCTATTTGGGGCACAGATTCCTTCTTCCTGGCCAGAATTACTCCAACCGGATTTCAGGCTACCTCATTCTCAGGTTGATGCCACTAGGCTGAGCTGGGCAAAGTGATTTATGTTACCTCTAGGTCACAAGCTTCATAAAGTACATGTGAACTTGAGATCTCTTTGGATGAGGCCCTGGTTGAGCTACAATGCACAAGTGACAGCCCGAGCCTCTAATTTTGGTTACGTGATTTTAAAGAGACCAACACCCAGATATAGTTTCCTGGGACCCAGCTTACTTTATTAAGCAACTTAACCCTTAGTTTAAGAAGCAGCTAAAAAAACGAGAGTGTGGCTTGGGTGGGGGAGGGTGACCGCCAGGAGCACCTCTGCGAGGTGAGTGTGGGTTTGCAGGCCTTGAAGGTGGCCTGCCCATCTCCAAAGAGGGCCTGTCTGGCCCTCAGCTTTGGGGGCCACAGCTCATCATGCAGGCACTGGAATTTCTTTTCAAAGCTTCATGAAAGCTGTGCCTCCTCCCAGGCCTCCCTCTCCTCGGTTTCTGGGCTCCCTGTGGAAATGAGAGCCTGTATAATCACAGCACACGAACGATTGGAACAGGGAACAGCAAGGAGACGTTAGGATGCTCCCCTGGGGTGTAGCTCGGTTTCACAGAGCAAAACTGCGCCTGGGGTAGGCCTCCTGTGTCTCCTTCTCCAGGCCTCGTTCCCGTTGGTGGGGCCTCCCCCTCTCTGTCACTACAGACCAGATGGGGTCCCGGGGAGGCCCTGTGCACCCTGCTGGAGCAGTGGCTCAAAGAGCCTCTTCCCATTACTTCTGCCTTCGAGTGCTCCGTGTTGATGGGCCCCTCTACGCCACTCAGCCCAGTGCCCATCTGCCTGGCTGCAGATGGCTCCAGTAGAGCTTGACATGTGTGAGTTGAAAAGGATTTTTTTTACTTTAAACATTCCTATCCCATCTGCCTACACACTCTTAACCTGCTTTGTGACCTCTGCAGGTTACTTCACCACACCAGCCCACGTCTTCCCCAAGGTCTTGAAGAGCTCTCGACCGGGATGAGAGAAGTGGAGCCAAGTGCTCTGTGTAGTAGGTGCTCCCGAAGCACCACTGATAGGGACCTTTACAAGGGTCTGCCCCTCACCAGGCACTTGCATAAATTATTGTATTAATCCCCACAACCAAGAAGCCAAGTGAATATCCTTAAGGCAGCCTTTGGTGGTGAGGAAACCGCGGTTAGAGAGAAGTGACTTGCCCACCTTCACACAGCTGGTTAGGTGGACCCCTTGAGACCCACCTAGTGCCAAAGCCTGTGCCCGTCTTCCAGGCCTCTGGCCTCTTTGGCTTTCTACCCTCCTTAGCTTTCCATGGATTAAAACAATCAGCCAGGGAGTGACATTCTTTTGGCTCACAAAGCAGACCTCTCTGTTGATTCCCCAGAGTTGGGATTTTATGAGAAAAGCTCAACAAATTATTAGGTTTCTCTTAATCATTTTCTTAAAGCTTTTCATAATCTTGAGTTGTACTTGGAACGTGTCAGCTCTAAATTGTGTTTTGTTTACATTTTTTGCTGAGTTTGAGGACATTTCTTAGTTTAATCATCTACCAGGAATTGGAATTGATTGGTACAACTTACAGTATCTGTGGCAATCTGCCCGATTCTTCCTCCTGTATACAACAGGTTGAGTGGGGTCAGAGCAGAGTGTTGAGGTGTTGGGAAATACTACTATTACATTGTCATTTAATCCTCTGAGATGCTGTTTTGGCAGCAGGTTGAACTAACTGGACACTTGCAGTGCTGAACTGCTAAACTCCAGTTATCCTGTATGGAGGTCACACTAGAAACCCCCAGTAGCTTTCTGCTTGCCTAACATCAGGCTCTTCGTAGCCCAGACCCCCCCCCCCCCCCCCCCCCCCCCCCCCCCCCCAGCACACACACTGTTAGAGGCCTGGGAGGGACTTGCTGGTGGAGGTTTGGGAATGAATGGAGATGGTGTTTTTGCTTTTTTGTTTTGGTGACCACATCAGAGCATTGTGTGGCCTTGAGTGTTTGGAAGGGAGGGTGCCACAGTTCAGGAACAAGCAGTAGCTTCCTGGGAATGCATTGGAGAGGAAAGAGGAGGGAATGCGGACAGTGTGGAGAATTGTAGATCTGAAAACCCCTGGGACGAAGCTCAGGCTCCAGACTCCTCATGGGGGCCAGCCCTATGAGGAGGAAGGAGTCAAGGCATTACGTCATGGGTTAAGTTGAGTTTTGGTAAATCTTTGGGAGGATGAACAGGGGAAGAGTCTCTGGACACAGGCTTGAGGCTCTTTGGGCCGGGTATTTGGGGGTCCCAGGTACTTGGAGCGTGATCTAGAAGGGAGGCATGGTCTCTAAGTGGATATCCCCTTGGCCTTACAGACTCGGTGCCCAAAGGGAAGGGACACAACCAGAGGAGGGTCAGAGTGGGCCCTCTAAAGCATGGAGTCCAGGGCCCAGGTTGCTCTGCGTGACCTTCTGGCAGTGAGTGCACTGTGGTGCAGTAGCAGAACACAAAGCTGGGAGGTGGAGAACTGATTCTAATCCTGGCTGTGCTCTGATGAGCTGTGTGACCTTGGCCAAGTTATTTCCCTGTTCTGGACTTTATGGATGGTTTTTCCATCCATTCCACCTCTAAAGATCCATGGGTCAGGGGCCATCAACTTCATCATCCTTGTGTAGTCCTGAGGGTACCAACAGTGCCCAGGACTATGCCCATCTTGGAGAGAAGGCCAGAGCCTGCCTGTGGTGAGGAGCGAAGGCTGCCTGGGGTGAAGGAGAGTTAGGGTCTGGCACAGCTTTGCAGCTGTTCTGTTCTGCCATGGGAGCAGTGCTGAGACTGAAGGTGTCCTCTGAGCTCTAAAGCCTTAGGACAATGACTACCCACTTTCTGCCCCAGTGTCCCCAACTGTAGAATGAGACCAGCAGTACTCTCCAGAAGCAACACTCACCTAGCACAGAGGTAGCTCCTATTAGGCCTGATACAAACAATCAGCAAAGTGGGAGAAAGGGCCTGGAGGTGGGATGAGGAGGAAAAAGAACATCAACTGATGAAGTCCTGTCCTGTCATCCCTTGGTTGGTCATCTTGGTCCAGGTGATTCCCCATACAAGAGGGAGATGAGGGTTTCCTAACCCATTTCTGATATAGTCTTAGGAAAGCCATTGGATTTTCATGCCTCAGTTTCTAAGCAAATTTGAAAGTTAATATATTTTTTGGATGGCAATAAAATGACTCCTTTTCATTTGTTCACAGAGATGCTGCAGTTTGTCAGCAATCAAGTGGGAGAATTCCCCGACTTGTTCTCAGAGCAGCTGTGCAGCTCCTTCTCTGGCAGTGGTGGTAGTGGCAACAGCAGCAGCAACAGTGGCGGGGGCAGCGGTGGCAGTGGTGGCGGAGCTGGGGACCCCTCGATGCAGCGGTCCTTCAGCCAGGTCCCATTACCTTCCTTCTCTCCCTCAGCTGCCTCCCCCCAGACTCCAGCCCTGCAGGTCAAGGTTCCCCCCACTACTGTTCCCACGGTTCCCACTCCGCCGAGGGCAACTCCTGTTCTTCAGCCCCGCCCCCAGCCCCAGCCCCAGCCTCAAGCTCAGCTGCAGCAGCAGACAGTAATGATCACCCCGACATTCAGCACCGCTCCCCAGACAAGGATCATCCAGCAGCCTTTGATATACCAGAATGCAGCTACCAGCTTTCAAGGTGATTCAGAAGTCAGATATGATAGTGACTGGTTGGTTCAAAAGTTTATGTGACAATTTGCAGACATTTCTGAGGTAGACTGTAAATAGTTCTGTCCTCTTTGGGAATGACAGAATCTATCAGTTTGGTCTCATCTAAGGGAGTTTTTGGTAACTAGCAGTAAGAACAGTGGTGCAGGAATGGTTCACTTTCTGCCTCTTCAAATACCTTAATATCTACTTTGCCTGCTTCAAGGATGCTTGGTCAAAGGTTCCAGCAAGCATAGCAGATGCAGGGCTGTCCTGGTAACTAGAGCAGGAGGCATGAATAAAATTAGTCTTGACACTTACCCTGGGCACCTATAGACTGAGAACCATTCACTCAACAAACATCTCCCAAGGATCCACTACGGAGAAGAATATGACTTTTAACATAGGTGCTACATCTGTGAATAGCAAGCCTCATATTCAGCCCTCGGTGTGTGTCGAGTGAATGGCTGTCTGTGTTGTGCTGCGTCTGTTCCAGTGCCTTTTCATCAAATTTCCCTCTGACCCTGTGGGGAACCCTGGGCAGGATTAGTGTTGCTTTGAATATCAAAGCATCTGACAGTTCTTCAATGGGCTTGGAGGATTTGGGAGCGGGGAGAGGCATCAAGACTAAAAGCTGAGACAGTCATCCTAAAGTACACTTGCCCTCCATTTCGTGGGAGGAAATGAAGCCCCAGGGAGTTGTTGGTTCCTAACATCTGTCAGTTCCCTTGCTAGGGTTAGTCATTTGCTGGTTAGCTTCCCTCACCACCCCAGCACCCAGAGTAATAAAATAATTTGTACTCATTCCCTCAGAAATTGATGCAGCCCTGATGGGATGTTCTCCTTATCTAGACCAGCTCGTAAATGGCTGTGCATGTCTTCCTCAGCAGCAGGTGGGCGTGGGGATCATGAGGCGCTCCGTCCTCGGTTATTGCTGCAGCTACGGTGACAGAATGCATTCTTCATCCGTGTGACTTTTTTCTCCTCTTCTCCCAAGTCCTTCAGCCTCAAGTCCAAAGCCTAGTGACATCCTCCCAGATGCAGCCAGTCACCATCCAGCAGCAGGTGCAGACGGTGCAGGCCCAGAGGGTGCTGACGCAGACGGCCAATGGCACGCTGCAGACCCTCGCCCCGGCCACGGTGCAGACAGTTGCTGCGCCCCAGGTGCAGCAGGTCCCGGTAGGTGGCTGGCAAGGATTCAGGGAGGCATTAGTTGGGGCTGTCGGCTGGTCCTCGGTTGAAGAGGTGGTCTACAAACTAGGGCAGGTAGGGGCACCTGGACCCTGAGAGGCACCAGTGAGCTGGTGTCTAGACCTGGCTGAGATCGCATTTGTAGATGTACGCTAGCTCTCACATAGACCTAGTAAATGCGGGTTATTAACTCGTTTACACATAGAACGGGTATAAAACTAGAAAGAAATGTGTCAGAGTGTTTTTAAGTCATGTATCGTAGTGGGCTATATTTTCTTACTAATGAACTAATTTATCTTTAAAAAGTAATCCAGGTTTATCATTGTTGCTTCTCAGCCATGTTCCTGGCTTTCCTGAATCTGTCCAAAATCAGACCTCTCTCCCTCTGCCATCCACCCCAAGCCATGCCTGCTCTGCCCCTGCTAGGCCACTGGCACTGCTCTCCTTGAAGCCTTTCATCCTTAAAACCAAGACCCTCTTTAGCTATAGTCACTTTCTCCCTCTCAACCCAGTATTTGAACTGTACAAATTAGCCAGCTTTTGAAATGGCTTCTAGGAGATTTCCTGTTTTTTGATTCTCACTTTCATGAAAATTTTATTTTCTCATTCTCTCTTGGAGGGTCGATGCTATAAGAAGCTAATGCAAAATAGAAAAATAATGCTACCTGCCTTTTCTTTGCCTTCCTTCTCCATCCAGGTCCTGGTACAGCCTCAGATCATCAAGACTGATTCCCTTGTTCTGACCACATTGAAGACAGATGGCAGCCCTGTCATGGCTGCAGTCCAGAACCCTGCCCTCACTGCCCTCACCACCCCCATCCAGACAGCCGCCCTTCAAGTACCAGTAAGAGCTACCTTCCCCCCTGCCCTCTTCACCCACCCTCCTCCTCCTTTCTTGGAGGTGTCAGGCCTCAGAGATGTTAACAAAGCCTCTACATACTGAGTAGGTGCAAAGCTCTATGGAGTGTATCAAATTGCAAATGTTCCCCCCTTTTAGTTTTTTTTTTCCCTTTGAGAAGTACCACCAATGCATGTTATATGGAAGTACGAGGGTCTATGAGGGAGACAGAGGTACAGTAGAGGAGCCCCAGTTCCTGGGCAACAGCTCCACACAGGACCATCCCCTTCTTAGGTCCTTCTGATGGAGGTTTGCCTTCTGAAGGACCCTAGGCCCGTCAGGCGTGGGGGGCTCCGAGGTGAGGGACATGGGAGGCATCCATCCTTCAGTTGTAGAGTCTCAGCCACTTTCAGCGTCTCGTGGAAGAGAGTCTAACAGAGTAAAAGATAATCAAAATTCAAAAGTAGGCTTTATTCATAAAAGCCAAGAACTGGAAACAATCCAAATGTTCCTCCAAAAGAACTCTGATACGTGACAACTACGTGGCTGAACTTCAAAAATAGTGTATTGACCAAAAGATGCCTATCACAAAAGAGTTCATGCTGAAGATTCCATTTATATGAAGTTCAAGAAGAGGCAAAACTAAGCTGTGGTAATAGAAGTCAGAGCAGTGATTACAGAGTGGGGAAGGGGCCGGCAGTGCTGGGAGGAGGCATGAGGAAGTTTCTGAGGGCACAGAGATGGTCTGTCTGGGTCTGGGTTATCTTGGTTACACACATTATATACACACGTAAAAATTCATCAAACTGTACACTTAAAATGTGTTTTTTATTATATATGAATTATTTCTTGATGGCTGTGGAAGTTAGCAGCTTTTTATTTGTTTGTTGACCATTTGGCTATTGAGACCATTTACTGAAGAAAATAAAACTAAAATTAGTACAAATAGAAACAGAGAAGGGAAAGCAGAGTTGAGGGGAGAAAAAAGAGGGAGCTTGTATGGTTCGTCTATTTATTTAATAAAATGGCCCTGATTGAGTGTCACCTCTGCCCCCGAGCCTTTTGATGGCCAAATTGTATGGGGAAATGTAGTAAGTTACTTCACTGCTATGTGAGAGGAGAAAATGTGTCATACACCGGGAGAAATTTTTCCTTAGGGCCAGAGGCTGTAGTGCGCTTTGTGTGAGCTCAGAGGTGGTTACTGGATTGACAGCAAAGCAGACTTTGCTTTGTCTTGTTTCTGGCACCCCTACATCAAAGGTTAAGACATATTTATCCACATTAGTCTTATTGCGGTGTGATTTATCAGCGTTGATTCTGAAAGGGGCAGGTAACTGAGATATTGTGGCTCCTAAGGCTTCTTGACTTAACTATCCCAGGAACGGTGTCAGACCACACGAAGTGTTGCCAGGAAATGCTGTGTGTCCAAGGCTAGAAGGTGTGGCTTGTGAGGTTGCTTTACTCAGACTAACCAAGGGGTCATTCTGCCCTGTGTCTGTGCCTGTTCTAGACTCTGGTGGGCAGCAGTGGAACCATTCTGACCACAATGCCTGTGATGATGGGACAAGAAAAAGTGCCCATTAAGCAGGTCCCCGGGGGAGTGAAGCAGCTGGAGCCCCCCAAAGAAGGAGAAAGGCGGACGACACACAACATCATTGAGAAGCGGTATCGCTCCTCCATCAATGACAAAATCATTGAGTTGAAGGATCTGGTCATGGGGACGGATGCCAAAGTAGGTGGCAAGCAAAATGGTGTTTGGTGCCCTGCCATCTCCCCTCTACCTATCTTTGCCATAGGAATTTAGGGAAGACCCAGGCCCAAGCAGAGTGAATTCAAGAAGAGTTAGAGGTGCTTTCTTATTAAAGCATCTTGGTGTTTTTCAAGATTGTAAAATATTAACTAACATAAGGGGACTGTTGGGGATTAGTAAGGCAGTGCCCTGTCTGGACCTTGGACTCTGCTCTGCAGTGATCGTAGACCCTAGCGTCACGAGCAGAGAGATGCTTGCCACTCACCAGGGGCCAGGTACACAATTGTGTGTGCCGTGGAGTCAGCTGATGGCATTGCTGGCATATATTTAATTGTGTTCAGGAGTGGCTAGCAATATTTTTACCTTTTAAGGAAGAGAGAAAATGACGATTGGGTCTTTGACCACCAGTGAACAGAGAAATTGATTTTGCATATATTTCTGGTGTTTCTGTGAATGTGTCTTCTGGCACATAGGAGATTTTACCTGTTATCCGTTTGTCTTCACCTCTATTTTGAAACAAAATTTCATATTCCCTGTAGCCTACAAATCTGAGAGGTACTAGTATGCCTTTGCTGAAGATAACCATCCAGCAATGCTCTGGGTTTTGTTTGTCATTTGTTTTCCTTAAAGTTTGTTTTGATGCTAGGATTATTATAGGACGTAGAAGTAATATTTAATATTTATTTACTGTCGCTATGTACCAGGCCAGGGGCTAAGCTCTTTACACATATAATCTCATTTAGTCTTCACTGCAAGCCTATGATCCATAGACCGTCATTATCTCCACTTCACAGAGTAGGAAAGTGAAGTTCAGAGAGATCAAGTAACTTGCCCTGGGTAGCACAGCTAATCAGTGGGAGAGCACCTCCTACTCCAGAGCCATGCTTTCACTCCATGAGCTCTCGGCCTCTGCTCTCTTCGCTGTGCAGCCTGCACTGATACACTGTTTTTTTCACCTGTCTTCCTTCCCAGATGCACAAGTCTGGCGTTCTGAGGAAGGCCATTGATTACATCAAATACTTGCAACAGGTCAATCATAAACTGCGCCAGGAGAACATGGTGCTGAAGCTGGCAAATCAGAAAAACAGTGAGTGTGCTCATTGAGAAAAGGGTCATCAGCCTTCTGGTTGTAGGAGAAGTCCTGGCTGGGCACTGGGGAGGGCCCACTGATGTGTATGAGGTGCCTTCTGGGGTGAAGCAGGAGCAGGGACCATGCGCCTCCCGGCCCAGCCCAGCCCCAGCCCAGGTGGGGCTCTTTGAAAACAGACTGTTTGCCAGGTGGGGTTTTCTTTGCAGAGTTCCTGAAAGGCATCGACCTAGGCAGCCTGGTGGACAATGATGTGGACTTGAAGATCGATGACTTTAATCAGAATGTCCTTCTGATGTCCCCTCCGGCCTCTGACTCAGGGTCCCAGGCCGGCTTCTCCCCCTACTCCATCGACTCTGAGCCAGGAAGTCCTCTGTTGGATGATGCAAAGGTATGAGGTTTCGAAAGCCCCCGACCCCTAGAATCTCTCCCATCTCCCCTAAGTTAATAGTGGGGAGGCTGCAGACAGGGGGCCAGGCCAGGTGTTCAGAGGGCCTGTTTGCAGGAACAGGAATTCTGTGAAATTAGCCCGGTCTTTGAGAATAAAGAAAGAAGACAGCCCTCCTATTTCCCCCACAGAGTCAGTTTAACTGGTTACATGTAGTCTGGTTTAACTGGTCCTTGCTGAAAGGGCTCATGAGAGAGGAATGAGGGCCAGATCCAGATCCAGAACGAGAACACAGCAGCTGTCCTGTGGGTGCTGGGAGCTGCTGGAGGCGCCTCGTTACTTCCTGCCGCCTGTAATGGGCCTGGCAAGACGACTTTGTGAGGCTGATGGTTGATCTAGGACAAGGCTGCCTCTGGGTCCTCTTCTGAAAATGGTTACAGTTTGCAGTCTAACAAATAACATTCCAAGCAAGGGCCTTTAATGGCGGAAGAAAGCCCCTGGCAATTGTTGTTTAATGGAATTAGTTAAAAGAGGCTCGAGCCTAAGGATCTGCCTGGGAACCTGTGGAGACCACTGGGTTCTGCACTGTATTTTGACATTGGCGGTTTCTGACTCTGAAAGCATAAAGTTCCCTTCTAGCGTATATTTCTGACCAAACTGTTTATTGTATCGTGTACTTAATTTTACTAAGGAAGCTCTATTTTTGAAATATTTCCTGAATGTGATTCTGTTTGGTAACAAAAGGCCATATGACATATATATTGTATTAGGTAGGTGTCTGAATCATCAGAAATATTCAAATGGTCTTAAAATCTTGAAAAGGAGTGGTGTGGTGTGTACACGCTGGACTCTGGGGAGATTCGGCTTCAGCCCCCCTCCCTTGCTGCTCCTCTAGGCTTTCCAGGCAGGCGGGCTCTGCTTCCAATTCTCCCTCTGTGAAATGGGGGAGGAAAAAAAGCCATGTTATGGTTTTAGAACAGGCAATCCCCTTTAGATAGATCCACACTGAAGGTGGTTTTTAACCAGCTCTATTGAGGTATAATTTATATGTGATAAAATACTCCTATTTTACAATATCATACAGTCCTGTCATACAGAACGATGAGTTTTAACAAGTGTATACACTTATGTAATCGTCACTCAAGAAGCTCCTTCGTATACCTTTGCAGGAAGTTCACACACCCCTCTCCAGCCTCAGACAACTTCTAATCTGCTTTCTGTCGCTTTAGATTAATTTTGCCTGTTGTAGAATTACGTAGAAACAGAATCGTGTGGTGTGTTTCTTTGTGATAGAGCTCTGTTCTGAAAGCAGATCTTGTCCACCTTTGCTCCTGGGACGTGTTCTTTCCCCAGGCGACAGGTGAGTGAGTGCACCGGTGTTTGAGTAGCGGTCGGAGAGTTGTGGACGTCTTAGATCCCTCCTGGCTTCATTTCTGCCTGACTGAGTGATCTTGAATGTAAATCTCATAATCTGTTTCCCAAAATATATAATAAAAGTAAAATACTGTAAAAACCCGCGCAGTATTCATTCTAATCTTGCGCCCCTGTTTTGAAGGTCAAAGATGAGCCGGACTCTCCTCCCGTAGCCCTGGGCATGGTGGACCGCTCTCGCATTCTGCTGTGTGTCCTCACCTTCCTGTGCCTCTCCTTTAACCCCCTGACTGCCCTGCTGCAATGGGGAGGGGCCCACGACTCTGACCAGCACTCGTACTCAGGCTCTGGTCGCAGCGTCCTGTCACTTGAGTCAGGTAGGTGGGGGGGCCCTCCTGCCACCTGGGCATGGGTAGACTGCTGTGGCAAGAGAAGGGCCCTGTGTGCAAACTGCTCGGCTTGTCCACCAAGTCCCAAAGGGCTTTGTAGTAAGCCCCCACCTGCTGGTAGGCGTCTGATAGGGACTGGCATAAATCGCATTTTGTAAGTAACAAGGCAAACCCAAGTTTAGTCAGAAAAGGCAAAACAAATCAGGACCCTGCATTGCTGTAACTATGGGGGGTGGGGTGGGGTGACAGTGGATGGTGTACCCATTTGAAGGAGGATGTGGTTCTTTTGCCTGAGTCATGAAACCAATGGCCTAACCACCCATTGCCTAACAAAGCTTTTTGTGGCCCTCAGCTCCACAGTGACAAGGGCTACCGGTTCCTGTTTAGGCTGTAGCATTGTCCATGATTTGCCCGTACTGCTGATTATTCCTATCCTAGGCACTTAGACATTGTTATTAAATGAAGCAAGCTTGTTATGGGCCTTTTCTTCTGCAAATGAGGTAGAAGGCTCTTCCCTGACACAATGCCAAGGGTCAGTCAGGTACCCTGTAGTCTCCCAGGGCTGCTCCAGGAGGCGCTTCCTCACAGGCTCAGCTGAGACACTGCTCTTTAGGTTCTGGGGGCTGGTTTGACTGGATGATGCCAACACTTCTCTTATGGCTGGTAAATGGTGTGATTGTCCTGAGCGTCTTTGTGAAGCTGCTGGTCCACGGGGAGCCAGTGATCCGGCCGCATTCACGCTCCTCAGTCACCTTCTGGAGGCACCGGAAGCAGGCAGACCTGGACCTTGCCAGGGTAAGTTCTGCTGTCTGCCTTTCCCCTTCCTCTCCAAGGCTCAGCTGATAGTTCAGCAACTTAGACTGAATACCCCAGTGTATAGTCCTGTGGTCAGTGCCTATGGGGGTGAGAGGAGGAAGGGACCCCGCCCCTAACAGTCACAGGGCAGCAGAGCAGAGGGCGCCTATGCATAAATAATTCCATGGACACAAGATGACCTGCAGTCTGTAGTGTGACAGAGGAAGAATAAAGTGCTGTAAGAGTTTGGGGCTGAAGAGAGGCGTTCTGGCTGAGGGAATCTGGGGCTTAAGCAGAGCAGTCAAGGGCCGGAGGGACCTTCCAAGCAAAGAAGAAGGCATGAATAGATGGGCTGCTTGGGAACTAGCAAGTAGTTGGATATGTCTGGAGTATAGGCTATGTCAGGGAATGATGAGGGGTAAGGCTGGCAGTGCACCTAGGGCGGAAATTGGAGAAGTCTTTGATAGTGACTGATTTGGGGTTTTTTTCCCTATTCTCTGGAGAACCAGGAAGATTTTTGAGCAGGAAAATTAGCTGAGCGTTTTCTTTTGAAATCAACAAAAGAGAGTTCATGGGAAGGATTCTGGGGCAACTCACAGCATTGAAGGAAGAGTTAAACATCCATGTCTCGGGAGGAACAAGAACCAGAACACTCCTCAGCAGCAGTCAACCATGGACCTCTCTCCCCTGCTGCAAGCAGCAGTGCCCACAAGAGGATCTGATTGACTAGCCTGGATCTGTCAGTCATGCCAGGGGCTGTGGCTACTGGAATATGGATGTGGTTCTTGGGGGCTTACCCCGTGAAGCAGGACTATTCCCAGAGAACTGTATCCCGAGATGTATGTCCCAGAGGCAGGTTCAGGTCTGTTTTATGACTGTCGTTCTGGAAGCTGTATGAAGGATGGGTTGTAGGACGAAAACATGAAGTGCACAGAAGTAAGTTAGGGGGCTCTTAGAATAGGCCAGGTGAGAGATGGCAGGGACCTGAAATTGAAAGGAAAAGTGTGAATTCAGGAAATATTTGAAATGTAAAGTGGAAGAAAAGTGACAGTGACATTGGCTCAAAGATGGAGGAGGCTGGAAGATGTGGTGGGCTCTGTCGAAGCCATGTTGCTCGGAATTGCTGTGAGAGCACCCTGCAGAGAGAGAAGCAACCAGGAGACAGGCCGTGGGCACTGAGATGGGTCAGGACAATGTGTTGGATGCTGTGCATCTGCCAGGAGAGTTGGATTGGTGAGTTGGAAGAGGCAAGAGCCCCAAAACCTGAGCCCTGGGAACAGCCAACCTTCAAGGGAAAGTCAGGGAAGAGGAGCCAAGGGACACAGAGAAAGGCCCGCCTCCTCTGAAATGTGCAAATACAGGTACTTCTCCTGGCTGGAAAGACACTGCCACCACCTTAGAGATTGTCACTCTCAGAACATTGTCATCCACTTTCCCCTCGTAGTGGTTCACTTTCCTGCAGTGATGCAGGAGGGAAAGTGCAGGTACCATACGCGCTGCGTGACAGGAAAGGAGAGGAACATTTACTTCTGTTTCCCAAGACCGTGTAGCCTGAGTCTTCTAGCCCCTGTAATGAGAGAAACAGAGAGAAAGAAGTCTTCAGTGCAGAGCACAGACTTCCCATTAGACCCTCTCAGGTTGGCAAAGAGTAGTTCATCCAGATCCTAGAGTAGTTTAGCTGTGTGTATTTGCCCAAAACCGTGGTTCTGAAACTTCAGCAGGCATCACAGTCACCTGGAGGCCCCAATCCCAGAGGTTCTGATTCAGTAGGTTGGGGAGCAGGTGCCAAGCATTTGCATTTCTAACAAGATCCCAGGGGCTGATGTGGCTGGTCTCCAGGAACCCCACTTTGAGAACCTAAAAGCCTAAAAGATCACGTAATTCATCTAAATCCATGTTATCATCTTATGTATAAAAGCTACTATGGGAAACTCTGAATACTGTTTGCTCAAAGACAGAACGCAGTACAATCCCAATATAGTAAAAAGGCTGGGGAGAAATATATCAAAAGGTCAGCAGTCTTTCTGGGGGATAAAATTGCAGGTGATGTGTTTTACTTTTTTGTAGCTTTCTGAATTTTCCCAGATTTTCTTCACGGAGCATCTGATAATCTGGAGCATGAAGGAAGAGTAGAAGTTTCTGTTAAAGGAAAACAAAAGGGCCACAGCAAGGCCAGTAAACATCACACCTTCTTGCTGCTTTCTAGGGGGATTTTGCAGCTGCCGCTGCAAACCTGCAAACGTGCCTATCAGTGTTGGGCCGTGCACTGCCCACCTCCCGCCTGGACCTGGCCTGCAGCCTCTCCTGGAATGTGATCCGGTACAGCCTGCAGAAGCTGCGCCTGGTGCGCTGGCTGCTCAGGAAGGTCTTCCAGCGCTGGCGGGCCACTGCAGCAGGCTTTGAGGACGAAGCCAAGACCAGTGCCCGGGATGCAGCCCTGGCCTATCACAGGCTGCACCAGCTGCACATCACGGGTGAGGGGTGGCCCCCACTGCTTGCTTGCCTCACGGGGCCCCACGCCAGCTTTCCACCCTGGCTGGGTTTGCCAGTTTCCGCCCCAGTTGAAGCCCCTTGAACACTGCTCTTTTAGAATGGTTAGACAAACCTTCCACTTGCGTCCGTAGCTGTAAAGATGACTCATTACTGTAGTTCATCAATTTAAGGTGCACATTTTTTCATAGTAACATCCCTACACTTGGGCTGTGTCCTCTACACAATGGCATATCATGGTTGAGTTGGCAGTGTTTTTTCCTGAATGGTACTTAAATTAATGGTGAAACTTAAAATTGATAGCATCTTATATTCAGTGAAATATGATCATTTATTTCATTCAACAAACTCCTGCTCTAATAGAGAAGCAGACAGGTCAGCAAGTGAATGACAGTTCAGTGCGGCAGAGGTAACAGAAGGATTGGGCTTCACTTGGGAAGGAGAGGAACTTGTTGGGGAGGGTTTCAGGAAAGGGTTTCTGGACAGTCTTGATTTGCATGGAAGCGTGCCTCAAGTTCACCAGCTCTCCAGAAGGGGATGTGCCTTCCAGGCAGAGGGATGTTCCCAAGGAGGAGCCCCACCTGAGGTGGCTTTTTTTTTTTAAAGATTGGCACCTGAGCTAACATCTGTTACCAGTCTTTTTTGTTTTTTCCTTCTTCTTCTCCCCAAAGCCCCTCAGTACATATTGTATATCCTAGTTGTGGGTCCTTCTGGTTGTGCTGTGTGGGACGCTGCCTCGGCATGGCTTAACGAGCAGTGCCATGTCTGCGCCCAGGATCCGAACCGGTGAAACCCTGGGCTGCAGAAGTGGAGCCTGCGAACCTAACCACTCAGCCACCAGGCTGGCCTATTGGGGTGGCTCTTGAGAAGAATATTTCAGTAGTCCTAGAGTGAGCCGTGCAAGGGGAGAGTGATGGGAGCCAGGGCGTGAAGGGCATTCAGAAAATGATGACATCATCAGATTTGTGCTCCTGGAGTTTAGAAGATTCACTCTGATGGCAGGTAGAGAGTGGATTGAGAGGATTCAGGCTAGCGTCGGGGAGGCTGAATAGGAGCTAATGCAGATGAAGAAGAGAGATGCCAAGAAGACAGACAGACAGAAAGTAGAAGGTGGGATTGACAGGACTCGAGAATCACTGGATGAAGCGTAAGGAGAGGAGCAGCTATGATGATTCCCTGGTTTCTTGCTTGAGAGTTTGGGTGAACAGTGTTGCCACTAAGAAAGGTGAGGGAAACAAGAAGAAGAGCAATTTTCCAGGGAGAAGGGGAGGAGTTCCATTTGGGACACTTGCCATGAGATGTTGAGGGGAAATATTCAGCGGGCAGGTGGACGTGCTGGATCTTCAGTCCAAGAAAGGGAGCTGGGCCTTTGGCCTAAAGGTGAGAATGAAAACCTCGGGAGCTGATGACGCTTGTGGTGAAAGTGGACCCTTAAGGGCATCTGGAAGAATGCCTACATGTGAAGGGCAGGCCAAGGACAGGGAGGTTGGGTGGAGGCTGCCCCAGAGGGGCCAGGAAAGGCCAGGAGGCTTGGTGTTGGGGAAGCAGTCAGGGAGGGTTCAAGAAGGGAGGTTGCTGCTGAGATGTCTGATCAAATGAGGGCCAGAAAGCAACAGTGGGCACTGGTACAGGAAGGTGGAAATGCCCTGGTGGCTGTGGTAGCTTCTGGCCGAGGGGTGGAGGAGTGAATGGGAGATGAGACAGTGGGGCCAGCTGTGGGGTTTTAGCACCTAATTCATGGTAGAGTCTAGCAGACGGTCCCTATCTGCAGTTCTTCCCCTCTTTGCTCTTCTCTGCCCCTCAGTGCGCTCTTGGGGAATGGAGCTCATTCTATCCTAGGTCTCTGATCAGGAGGCTGCATCCTCCTAACTGTCTAGTTCTGGAGAATTCCAGCTGGGACAGTTCATGCCACTCGTTCCCTCCACGTTCACTGAGCACTCCATGGGCCAGGCCCTGTGCAAGGCACCGAGGGAACAGAGGTGACTGAAGCGTGGTTCCCACACTCCCCTCCATCCTCCCTCCCCCAAAGGAGAAAGTTCAGTGGTGCCTCTAGGGGAGACTGACACCTCTCATCTGTGCAGAGTGAAGTATGGAGGCTAAGGTCTCTCTGCTGTCATAAAAAGGCCAGAAAGGCGGGGTGGCCCAGTGGGAAGCATGCAGGGCTGGGTGAGGACCTTTGACATGGGGCCAACCCTGAGGCTCAGCCTTCCCCTCAGCAAAGGGAGGAGACTGCTTGCCCTGGCCACCTCCTGGCCCTGTAGTGAGGACCAAAGCAGGTGATAATGCAAAAGCCTCAGAGCCTTGATGGGCCCTTGTGCCTGTGCAAGGGCACTTTGGCCCCTGACTTCAGGGTCACCCCAGATGAGCTGTGTAGTCCTTGTGCAGGAGGGTGTAGTAAGCCTTTCCTGGCTGTCCACCTGCTAACCCAAGATGTATCTGGCCGTCGTTGCTCAGTTTTGTGTAATTTCTCCCCTCGAAAGGGTGTGTGCTTATATATTATGGGGTCTGTTTAAATGAAAACAAATTCAGATCAGGTTATTTTTAAATTTTTCATTACCTCTCGCAAAGTTTGGAGACACAGGACCGTATTAGCAGAATATGGCTGCGCTGTTGACACTGTTTTGGAAAATGTTACAGTGCATATCTCTGAGTCCTGTACAACGACCTGCAACCGTAACTGCTCCCGTTTATACAGAACTGTATGCCATGAGGTGCATTTTCTCTTGTTCCCAACAACCTGGGAGGTAAAAAGAAACATACAGCTACTAAGTTGTAGGGCCTGACATCCTCTCCAGAGCCGGCTGATCACAGAGTTCATGTTCTTTCTCCTTTGGTTCTGCTATTGCTCTGATTGTGCTAGAGGAAGCAGGAAAAAGCTGAGTTTGGGGGATCTGTCGACATTAGTGTCTGTTTCTGCCCGCCATAGGAAAGATTCCTGCAGGATCTGCTTGTTCAGATGTACACGTGGCTTTGTGCGCTGTGAACCTGGCTGAATGTGCAGAGGAGAAAATCCCGCCAAGTACGCTGGTTGAGATCCATCTGACTGCCGCCATGGGGCTCCAGACCCGGTGTGGAGGCAAGCTGGGCTTCCTGGCGGTGAGTTCCCTTCTGCGAACCTTCTGCACACCTTCTCTGAGTGCCTTCCCCAGCCAGGAGCTAAGATGCAAATATAGCTGTGAACCCTGCCCTCCACTGCTAACCACTTAGAGGGGTAGACATTTACTCAATGCATCATTCCACAAATACTTCCAGCAGCGAACAAAACAGACCAAAGTTCTCACTCTTGGCCCTTACCAGCAGAGGTGGGACATTTTGGTGCCCTGAGGTAAGAAGGTTGATTCAGTGATACAGAGTGATCCATATTCAGGGTTAATATGCGACTTTTCTACCCTTCAAGTGGTCATAAAAATTCTTGGAATTTTCTGGTTGTGTTTCCTTGTTCTTTTATTCATTCAAAAGGTATTTGTTGGGTTGTTGATCCCACAGCACTAGGGATCCAGAAATGTAAAACAGTGCATGTCTGCGAGGAGCTCAGGTCAGGCCCAGGGTGGGGAACTGTGGTTATCAGGCTCCTCCAAGGTGCCTGGTATGGAGCCAGCCTTGGGAATTCATAATTGGATAATTCACTGTCCTGTTATCAACTAGTTCACAGCATCTGCTGACCTCAGGCTTTCTGTTGCTTCAGCAGAAACAGGCATCTTTTATTCAGTGCCCACTTTGGGTAGGCTGCTGAATACATCAGCTGTGTTCAGAACAGAGAGCTCACGTCTCCGTTTGTTTCCATATCTCGGTAATGGTACTGATGAGTTGAGAATGATCAGGGATGTGCCCTGTGGTCACGTTGATGCTTCCTGAAGTGCATCACCATAGTCTAGGTGAGAGAGGGCATGGGAAAGCCCAGTGTGCTTTCTGTGTCTTGACCCTGTTTCTGTGACCCCAGATAAGATGTTTGTTCAGCAAACATTACTGAGTCCCAGCTTTGGGACAGGCACTTTCTGGAGTTGAAATGCAGCGGTGAGCAGGACATGTGCCCTGTCCTTGGGGAGCATACAGTCTGTCAGGGCATCCAGACAAGGACCAGGCCTTCAGGACAGTAGGATGAATGCGAGGGTGGGGCTGATCTGGCTGCCCAGAGGGCACTCTCAACTCCTGACCCCGGCTTCAGGGAAGTCAGGGGGGCTTTCTGGGCAAGGGGAATGTAGGCCCAGAGCAGGAGGCATCCACCAGGCTGCTCCCCCCTTCCATTTATTTGTCCTAGTGCTCTGGGCCGATGTCATACTTATAACTTCTCTGCCCCCCAAAAGTACGTTGAAGACATTAATTTTATCAAAATACAACCTACATACAGAACAATGCACACATTTTAACTTACAAGCTTGATGAATTTTCACAAAGTGAATTCACCTGTGTAACAACCACCCAGATCAAGTAGAACATTCTCATCACCCCCAGAGGCCTCCTATAGGCCTTCTCCAGTCCCCCTGCCCCCACAGAGGTAATCATTATTCTGAATTCTGTCGCGTAGTTTAATCTGCTGTTTTTTGTTCCTGTAAACTTTATACGGAAGTACAGTGTGCACATAGGAAAGGATACAGTTCATGCGCAGTTCAGTGACTTCACAAGGTGAACACACCCATAGAACCAGCAGACAGATCAAGAAACAGAACCCCAGAAACAAGACCCCAGAAGCCTCCCTGGACCCCTTCCCCAAGCCCTCCAGCAGGGTAACTGCCGTCCATCACCTCAGAAGTTTTGCCTCTGTTGAAACTTTATATAAGGAGAGTGGTACAGAATGTACTGTATGTGTCTAGCTGCTTTCACTCAGTGTCATGTTAAGTTTCATTTATGTTGTTGTGTATAGTTGCAGACTGTCCATTCTCATTGCTTTACAGTGTTCCGTTGTATGACCAGACTCTCGTAGGTGGACTTTGGAGTTGTTTCCTGGTTTTGGTTCTGATGAATAGGGCTGCTGTGAATGTCTTCGTTCATCCGTGGGTGAACATGTGACTGCATTTCTAGGAGTGGCATGGTCAGAAATTCAGCCTTAGTACATGCCGACTAACAGTTTTCCAGAGTGGTTGTACCAATTCCGCTCTGCCAGCGGTGTAGGAGAGTTGTTTCAGTTGTTGCTGTTCTGTACCCTCACCAAACACATGAAAGTGTCATTTTGGTTTTCTAGCCCTCTGGTGGTATCGTCTTGTAGTTTTCATTTGCATTTCCCAGGTGATGAATGATGTTGAGCACCTTATTGGCCACTTGGGTAGTTTATTGGCTATTTGGATAGTCTCTTTTGTGGAAACCTTGTTCAAGTGTTTTACCTATTTTTCATTTGGGATGTCTGTCTTTTTATTGATTCGAGTTCTTTACTCTGGCTATGATCCTTTGTTGGATATGTGCTTTGCATACGCCTTCTCCCACTCTGTGGCTTGCCTGTTCTCTCTCCTAATGGTGTTGATTGATGAGCACAAGTTCTTAATGTTCATGAGGTCCAGATAATTCGTCTCTTCCTTTACAGCTAGACATTTATGTCTTGTTTATTAAATCTTTGCCCTACTTCAAAGTCAGGAAGATATTCTCCTATATTATCTGCTAGGTGCTTTATTTTTCACTTTTCACACATAGGTCCATAACCCACCTGGAATTGATTTTTGTTTGAGTTAGGGGTAAGGGTGCGAGATCTACTTTTTTTCGATGTGGCTATCTCCCTGCCCCAGAATCTTATTAAAATAACCATCGTTTCCCCTCTGCGCCGGGTTGTACCTTTTTCATAAATCGACTGTCCCTGTATGTTGTGTCTACTTCTGGATGAACACAGTGCACCAACACCTCACACCCTAATGGTCAAGTCTTATAATATGGGATGATATTTGGGAGTGTCAGTTCTCAGCATTAGTGATTAGTTTTTGCTCTTTTCTTTCCATATAAACTTTAGGATCATCTCGTCATCCCAAAAGTCCCACTGGGGTTTCGGTTGTCCTTATTGCTGAGATGTAGCTGCCGTTTAAAGAGAATTAGAGATTCCATTTGAGGAAGGCATATGTGTGGCATCAGGAGAATGGTTCTCTTAATGGTTTCCCCCCAGAAAACATTTGATATGCCGAAAAAGTAGTGAACAGTTTGATGTGTATTTCCTCAGAATTTTCTTCCTGCATGTACTAAGATATATATGCATTAGAATTTATTTAATCTGATCATTACCAGAAACCCTATTTGCCGCCTACTTTCTTCAACCAAACCGTAAGTCTTGGGCCTCTTTCTTGGTCGCCTTATTATTCCATAGAGGTACTTGGTGCTCCCACACGTTGATTAAGCCAGTTTGCTGCTGATGGACGTTTGGGTTCTTTCCAGCATTTACAGTTAGAGACAGTGCTACAGGGACCATCCTTGCACACTGTCTTACCCACTTGTACAAGGACCTGTTGAGGTTAAATCTCTAGAGGTGGTGATGCTGGGTCAAAAGGTATCAATATTTGCAACATTAATGGTATTGCTAAATGTGCTTTTTCAGTAGGGTAGGAAAAAGAGAGGAGCTGATCTCTAGGAAAGTAACTGCCCCTCTCATCTGTTTGCTTTTCCTGGGAGGGCATAGATTAAGAGACCCAGATGGTACTTTCTTAAAGAGAAAGAAGCTTTGAATTTGGTGGAATATATTTAGCTAGCAAATGAGCGAGGCTTTGGGGCCACGTGAAATGCTGGCCTCTGTAAAAATGGTTTAGACCAGAGGTTCCCAGTCTTTCTCAGTTCATGGCATCCTTTATATCTCAGTAATTTTTTTCATGGTTTCCCTGGGTAAAAGAAATACCTAACAGTTCTGTTTGTTAGTTAGGTACAAACATCTTAATAGATACTTGTGTCTTGACAACTTATTAGCTATTTGAAAAAAATAACACACAAAAATGAAAAATAATATTTTTATTTTCTTCTTTTTTTTTTTAAGATTGGCACCTGAGCTAACATCTGTTGCCAATCTTCTTTTTTTTCTTCTTCTCCCCAAAGCCCCCCAGTACATAGTTGTATATTCTAGTTGTAGGTCCTTCTGGCTCTGCTATGTGGGACGCTGCCTCAGCATGGCTTGATGAGGGGTGCTATGTCCTTGCCCAGGATCCAATCCAGTGAACCCAGGCCTCCAAACCGGAGCGTGTGAACCCAGCCGTTCAGCCAGGGGGCTGGGCCCATTTATTTTATTCTTAATAACCGTTTACTTACTAATGAGATGCATGTGCCTGTTGCATGTGCTTTCTCAAACTTTGAAATCAGGGCCTGGCCCTGTGGCCGAGTGGTTAAGTTTGCACGCTCTGCTGCAGGTGGCCCAGTGTTTCGTTGGTTCGAATCCTGGGCACGGACATGGCACTGCTCATCAGGCCACACTGAGGCAGCGTCCCACATGCCACAACTAGAAGGACCCACCATGAAGAATCTACAACTATGTACTGGGGGGCTTTGGGGAGAAAAAGGGGAAAAAAAATCAAACTTTGAAATCAGATTGGACACCACCACCTTCATTTCCTGTTTCATGTCAATTTTCACACAGAACTTGCTTTTTATTACAACAACCTTCGAAAACTCAGCTTCACAAGACCGGACACCATCCAAAGGAAGATCATGCAATCTCATGTTGAGACTGTGAATTACCTCCATCTAGTAGTTTACATGGTGTCCAATTCCTGTTGAGCGTTGCTCTGTTTACCTAAAAACGTAAACTGTCTAGACACCTCTTCGCATTCACTGTGGTGGTTCAGAGTGCCTTGGCACATAATTTGAGAACCGTAGGGTCAGACCAGTATGGGAGGAGGACACAACCTAGAGTTGGGACTGGCCCGGGGGTACAGGGTGGCCCTCAGGATCTCAGCAGTTCTGAGTCTCCTGCCACAGCTGCTCAATTTGGCAGTTAGCAGATAAGTTATAGGGAGTGCTCCTAGGCCCCAGCTTGGGAGACTTGCAGTGTCTGTAAAATTTAGGAAAATTATCACAGGGTGATAATGCCGAGAAAATTAAAAGAACAACAGAAGTTATTTTCTCAATTTCCCTTCTAGAAGCCATACTGTGGATCACTATCCCAGGATTTATATTTCTTATTAATTCAAACCATTAAACTCAAGCTCCCCCTCCCACTGAGATTTGTTATAACTAAGGTTTTTCTTTTCTTTTTTAACAATTAAGCTTAAAAATATATTTTAACTTAATGACTTTCTAAATGGTTTCTCTGGGTTCTTCTTGCAATACCAACTAACCAGGCTTTGTTTCTGCTTCTGTTGGTGATGTTTGGGCCCTTCTGAGGAGGCAGTGGTCCTTGGTTTCCCTTGCAGCAGGCATCAGGCTCCTTGGCTTATCAGGCACCTGCTCTTGGGAGAGAGTTGGGGGCAACTGTTCGGGTTCTCAGACTTCAGAGGGCCTGGAATTGTCACCACCCCACCCCCAAACTCCATCCCATTCAGGCTGCTCAGCTACTCTTCTCTAGCCATCACACTTACAAGCTCAGATTCAGCGAGTGCTGTGTTGAGGGTCGGGAGAAGGTCCTGGGATCCTCTGCATTGCTCTCCGGCGCCCTTTTTCAAATATGGCGGTCAGCAAAGAGGAGGAAAGGCCACTAGTACCTCTGGCCCTGTGACTAGAGATTTAGGTGAAATGCTCCACTTGGTCCCGTAAGTGCTGTGATAATATTAGAGTGTGTCTGTAAAGCAGTTTGGCCAGGTCATTTTCTCTTGGAATCAGGCAGCCGTTGCTGGATTCCCCTGGAGAGAGGCAGTCTTCTTGGTCTGTGTTCTTGAGTGGCACTTTGGCGGTGCTATTTCTGACCCTGGCATTCAAGTCTTCGGAAGCCGCTATATTAGCTGATGGCTACTTAGAGCCCAGTAAAGGTCAGAACCATCAGACCGAACCAGACAAGGAGACAGCAGCCCTCATTATGGAGGCAAGGGCTGAAGTGTGAAGGTAGAGGTCCACAGGCCTGAGTTCCCTGCATCTCATGCTTCTCCCTCCCTTCCATCCTTCTCTGCTAAGCTCCTCATTCAATAATAGGCTGGCCTGTATTGAGTGGGTTTATGGGTTGGAAATCATGGGTTTTAGAATAAAGAATAAAAAACGATGGAATTTCTGAAAACATGGATAGACGGCATTGTCCCTGCAATTCTTGTTCCAGGGGCCCTGGAGTGATGTTATCCTGCAGGCAAAGGAGGGGCCCGAGAGACTGGGACACTGACTCTTTGAATTGTGCAGCAAGGAGGCTTTCAAAGTCTTTCTTGGTCTTTCCTCGCAGGCCAGTGTTCATGTCAGGGGCTTATCCAGGGATGGCATGGGGATCTCTTTAGGGGGCTGGACAAAGCCCTTGCAGGGCCAACCTTGGGGGAAGGGCATCACACACAAACACACACACACACACAAACACACACACACGCATGCCTCTGTGGGTCCTGGACAAGCCTCGGGGCTGCCTCGTGACTTTCTAGTGTGACAGTGATGGTAAATGACAGTTACTGACCGCTTGCTGTGTACCTGTTCTAAACTCTTTACACTCAGAGGTAAAAGAGATGAAAAATTAGTCAAAGCAGAATACAATTTGGCCTAAAAAATACCCTTAAAGAGGGGCCGGCCCGGTGGTGCAGCGGTTAAGTTCGCACAATTCCGCTTCTCAGCGGCCCAGGGTTCGCCGGTTCAGATCCCGGGTGCGGACATGGCACTGCTTGGCAGGCCATGCTGTGGTATGCATCCCATGTGTAAAGTAGAGGAAGATGGGCACGGATGTTAGCTCAGGGCCAGTCTTCCTCAGCAAAAAGAGGAGGATTGGCAGCGGATGTTAGCTCAGGGCTAATCTTCCTCAAAAAGAAAACCCTAGAAGATATGTAATTAAAATGACAGATGAGAAAAAGTTCCAGGATGCAAGGGCCTACCTACCTTGGGCACCATGACCCTCATGGGGCTGAGGGTGGAATGTAGCTGGGAGGCCTCAGAGACCCCTCCTCAGCTCTTTAGGTTGAATGCCAGCAGGGCCGAGAACAAGATTTTAGTAGGGTTAGGCAGACCCAGCAGGACAGGTTGCAGCAGGGGCCCCACAGGTGCCTTGAGGCTCTGTCCCCACTCCTGCTGGGGTTTGTAGCTGCTCATCAAGCCTGGCAGGCTCCACTGGAGCCACTTGCCCTAGTTTCAGAGGTGGTATTTACTTCCAGCTACATGAGGGTCCCAGCCCTCTTGTTGCTCTTTCCTCATCCTGCCTCCACCGTGGCAGTGCTATCTGATGGCCCCATGATGGCTGCAGCCAGCATTCTACCACCCTGGTGTCACCCATGGTTCTTGTCCTTTCACAGAGCTACTTCCTCAGTCGAGCCCAGAGTCTGTGTGGCCCCGAACGCAGTGCTGTCCCTGACTCGCTGCGCTGGCTCTGCCACCCCCTGGGCCAGAAATTTTTCATGGAGCGGAGCTGGTCAGTGAAGTCAGCTGCCAAGGAGAGTCTGTACTGTGCCCAGAGGAACCCAGGTGAGAACACCTTTGCAGCTGTTGGGAATTGAGGAAAGCCATGAAAGCCACCAGTGCTGCAGGGTGCGCTCCAGCTGTGTAGAGAGACAGGATGTCTCAGTCTTGTTTTCCCCAAAGCTCAGGGAGGTCATGAGCCTGGTCAGCACCTTAGCTGGGTTTGCAGCTCACCTCTCTCTGACATTGAAAGCCTGGGGATCTTAACATCAGTCACACTGCCACACATTACTAAATTGTGATTGAGCACCAACTGTATTCTCGCCCTCATTCTGGGCACTTTGGAGGAACAAAGGTTGTGTGGAGTTGTTCTCTAGCCCTAGTCTCCAGGTCCCATTGAAAAGCAGACAGACAGGTATGGAGCAGTTAGGGAACAACAGGCGACAGGCGGTCGTCAAGTGCTCAGAGTGGTGGCAGAGACATGGCTCCAGGCATTGGGAGGGGATGCTAGCTTGCTGTCCCTGGTGTTTGACAGTGATTGGAGTCGACTCGCCCAGCCTCAGAGCTGTAAAGGCTGGGCGGGTTAACTGAGACTGGAGCGACCAGTGGCTTTCTGCCTTCTGCATGCTTTTCCCCTCTCTACACTGGGAGTCTGAGGAGAGTGAAGCATGTTCGGCAGGTACAGGGGTGTGTATCAGACATTTGGTGGAGTTCCACTGTATTTCCTTTTTAATAACTTTATTGCACAATATAAGAATGGTGTGCAACACCAGAAAGTAAGGATGAAAGCCAAAGCAATCCTAAATCTCCCCACCCCGTCCCCACTGTCTGCTTTGTCTACACCGTAGACTATGACTGGCTCTCTCACCTCTTGCAGGCTCTGATTCTAGGCCTTGTTGCCCAGAATGTGTTCATGCCCTGGCTAAGTGTCCTGGCTCCTTGTCCTTGTCAGACTGAGGCCCACATCTGTGCGTGTAAGGGGAGGGAAGGGGCTCGTGATGCCTTGCTTTGGGCCTGCCAGTGGGGACTTGTCAGTGACAGTCAGCTGTCATAAGCATTTCAGGGCCCCTTGTTTAATCAGCTCAACCAGACCATCACTGACCTCAAGACCCATGAAAATGCTGTGGAGAACAGGAGCAGGGTCTTCCTTGTCATGTCAAGGCAGCAGCCACCCTTTCTTTCTCCTCAGCTGGCTGTCTTCCTGAGCCACAGGGGAAGAGGCAGCCTCTGAGACTTGGAGGAGCTCTCCATTTTCCGTTTTCTGGCAAGGCTTGTGGCCACCACCTTACAGTTCCCAACCTTGAATGGAAATACTGAGCTCCGTGCCAGGAGACACAGCAACCTCCCCCCCGACCCACAGCCCCCACAACACACACTCCCCCCCACTGGACCAGTCCAGAACCACAGGTGGTCTTGGGCTCTGCAGTCTGGGGCTGACCACCTTCCCCACCCCTGCCCCCACCTTCCGACCTTTTAACAAGGTAGTTCTGAGGTTTGGTTGAGAAATGGGAGTTGTTACCTGTTCAGAGGAGACAGCTATTCCCTGGGTTCCTCTATCCACTCTCCATTTTCTCTATAAAGACAAAAATGGGCTTATAAGTAAGACCCATTTAACACTTGTCCTGGCCTTTCTCTTCTTCAGCTGACCCCATTGCCCAGGTTCACCAGGCCTTCTGCAAGAACCTGCTGGAGCGAGCTGTGGAGTCCTTGGTGAAACCTCAGGCCAAGAAGAAGGGTGGAGATCAGGAAGAAGAGAGCTGGTAACATCCCCAGGACACCCTCGCCTTGGGCCGTCTGCTCAGGAAGTTCAAGGGCAGCTGTGAAACAAGCCCAGTGTAGGGTCTGCAGGGAAATTGAATGGTCCCTCGTATTTATTTCTCAAACCCAGCAGCCTTATGAGAGCCCTGTGTGAGCTCTGACATAGTTATTGGGCACCCCAGTAGCACAGTCTTTCCTTCACAGATTAAGACCCGAGAGGCAGACAGGTGCCAAAGTCTTTCTTATACAAGGCCCAGGTCCTGACTGGAGTGCACCCCAGTAGGGAGGGGAGGGCAGTTCTGCTTGGGAGATCAGAAAACTTCTGCGAGGAGACGACATTTGAATTGGGCTTTGAGGGGAAGAGTCAGGTTTCGGGGCCAAGGATGAAAGAGAATAGCTGGCTCTCCTGGCGGTGGGAAGAGTGTCAGAAACATGAGAAGGAAGGCCTGTGGAAAGTGTGAATGGTGTCGGGGGCAGGGCTTAGGAGATGCCTGGCATGATGGGGAAGAAGGGACCAGAAGTGTCCATTGGCTCTTAGAGCTGGAAGGCTGGACAGCCAGGCCGTGAGTGTGATCCTTGTGTACATTTTGATGTATATGGGACCTTTTCTTCTCTTTCTAGTGAATTCTCCAGTGCTTTGGAGTACCTAAAATTACTTAATTCTTTTGTGGACTCTGTGGGGATTGTGACCCCTCCTTTCTCCAGCAGCTCTGTGCTCAAGTCAGCCCTTGGTAAGTATCTTGCAGGGCGGCTCCACGGGCCTCAGGTTTCTTCATCCAGTGCTTCACAGCTCTTTTGTCCCAGGGACCAGGGTTAGTTATGAGTGTACACTCGAGAATCTTCTCTGGATCTGAGGTTTGTATGTATGGCTCCCCCACAGCCCTGACCCATAGTTAGCCCCTGCTAGGCAGCTTTCTAGGGACAGGAAATAATGATTCTCCTAGAAGTGGGATGGTAAGTGAGTGAATGTCTTCTTTGGGCCCTGGCTGGTGGGGCAAGTCAGCAACCTTCCCAAATGCTCAGAATGGGGGCAAATGTTCCAGGCGCTGGAGGCAAGTAGGGGCCCACCTTTCAGATGCACAGTGCCCCTTCCTCTAGGTTGTGCCTCGGAGCAACCCCCGAGGCTGATCTTGGACCCGACACAGTGCTGAAGAGACCTTTATCTGGGTGTCTGTACTGCTCCAGCTGCCCACTGCCTTGGGTGACACAGCGCAACCCACTGACTGAATTGACAGGAGTACATTCTTTTCTTCTATCCCTGAACTGCCATCAGGGTGATGGCACATCAGCTGCCACCCCTCAAGCTTCTAAGGCAGCTGGTAGAAAGGGAGTGTCAAGCTTCTGTCTGGCCAGTCTCCTTACAGAGGGAAGGATCCAGAAAAACAGCCACCCCATCATGACCACTGATCTCACGGCCAGTCTTTATTTCAGAATTTAGAAAAGAATGCACTCTTGGGCCTTTTATCTTATACGTCCATCCCACTGGCATTGCAAGGTCACTAGTATAATTTTGCAGCTGTGAAAACTAAACCTCAGAGAGGAAAAGACTTAAAAGATTCTAACAGGAGCCTATTACTACAGAGACTTTGGAAACACCATTTTTCATGGCTATTGGAAGTTTAGGTTGTTTCCGGCTTTTTACTTAAAAATAATACTACAGTGGACATCTTTGTTAAATTTTTTTTCTCTAGGTAGGCCAATTTCTTTGTGATAGTTTGCCAAAAATGGGACTTTTAGGTTAAGAGGAGTGAACGTTTTTAAGGCACTTGATACGTATTGCTGAGGGATTGTGCTGGTTGGTGCTTCCACCAGCAATGTGAGAGGGCATCCCAGAGGCCCCTAGCCTGTGCCCGGAAGGTAAAGGTGGCCTGTGCCATGTGGGAACTAGGTGCAGCCAGTCAGGCTGAGTGCCACAGGTCTGGTTCCTGTAAGTAATGTTTGGTATTGCTCCCTCCAGGTCCAGACGTCATCTGTCGGTGGTGGACATCTGCAATCACTATGGCCATCAGCTGGCTCCAGGGAGACGACGCAGCTGTGCGCGCTCATTTTACTGAAGTCGAGCGTATCCCCAAGGCCCTGGAAGTGACAGAGTGCGTAGGCCTCCTTGATCACTTACTTGCTTCTTTCCAGGGGAATCTCAAAAGCCAGTGTGCCAGGCTCGCTTGTCTGGGTTAGCAGGAAGGAGCAGGTCTGGACCTGGGGGGCCATCGGGGTGTAGGGTCAGGTAGGCTAGGGACTGCATGGTAGACAGAGAGATCAAGTGAGGGAGGAAGAGGGCACCACAGAGAAACCTAGCTTGGCGGGCACATCTTTCTATGTGTCGTCCCAGCTTCCAGGGCCTCTTCCCACAGCCTCCGTGGGGCCACAGGCTATTGGGGAGGGAGAGTGGTTTGGCTCCCGGCCTCTTTGGAAGCTCATGGTGGAGCACGCATGGTGGTAGTGACAAGCCAGCACAGGGTTTGTGAGGGCCCGAGGAACCTTCGCTCATGTGCCAGCGTTGTCGCCAGTTCCCCCCGTCAGCCATATCATTAAAAGGACTTTTAGCACAAGGCATAAGGCATAACCAGAGAGCTTTTGACATTCCTCTTTGGGGACTCATGCCTGCGGGCCTTTGGCCTGTAGTGACAGGCAGACCCTGCCTGCTGACACCTTAGCTGTGTCTGACTAGATCTGAGTGTCCCTGACATCTTCTGCCACTCGAGAGAAACTTTAAAATGCTCCAAGGCAAAAAGGCCCCACACGGTCCTCCCTCAGTGCCAAGGCTGTAGGATTTCCTGTCAAGCAGACTCTTAACCAGAAGAGCAGGAGGGAGCTGAGAAAAGTGGGTCTGGGTAGGTTCCCTAAAGTAGGTCTGACACCCCAGTTTCATTTAAGTAACCCATTCTTAAGCGCCCTGACTAGTGAGCACCCACCCTGCATCCAGCTCGGTGTTCGACTCCATCCTGTGTGTTGTCTCCCAGCCAATGCGCCTGAGGAAACCGAGGCTCGATGGGTGAGCTGTCTAAAGTCACCCCACTTCTAAGCAACAGAGCCCTGGCATACAGCTAAGACCCTCAGCAGGCATTCCGTCCCCCTGAATATCATCACCCTGGGGTCCCTTTGCTCTTCAGGGATAATGATGTTGTGGGAACCCTCCCCTAACCCCAGCCTTCCCACCTTCTCTCCCCTCTGCTCTGTGAAAACGGGCTAAGTTTCCCCAGAGAGCTTAACACCAGCTTCTGGGGGAATGGCCCCTTAGAGAATAGGTGCAAATAATGGAGCCAACTTTATGTCACCACAAGTAGCAGCAGGTAGTATTGTGGCCGCTCAATAGATGAAGAAATTGAGGTACAGATTGTTTGAATGACTGTCTTAGATGGCTTCTTAGTGGTAGTCCTGGTGGTTGATCCTGGGTCTCTAATCCCTTCCTCTTGGCCACACGCCCCATCCTGGGGTCTCCTGCAGCCCTTCCATGATTGTATCATTTATTCAGCAAATACATAACTGAGGGCCTACTTGGTGCCAGCTGCATTCTAGGCTCTGGGAGGCTGCAGTGAACAAGCTAACAAGTTATGGCCATAAGCAAGTAGGCAGTGGCCCGTCCTGTTCAGATGCTCGTCTTGGGGGTGGAGGGGGCTATTGCCAATTCCTTTGCCAGGCCAGCCGTACCTTCCATGAAGCAGCCAGTGCATTTCTTCAGTTTCACTAGGAGGGGTTCTGGGCCAGAGGTAGATCAGCCTCCAAGAGTTCATACAGCGTCTGGTGAGGGAGGGAGGCCCAAAAAACCAAGATTTGGTGTTGGGGGAGCAGAGGTGGGTACAAAGGGCCTGACCCAGTGGGCAGCAGAGGATGCTTATAGGGGCAGGAAATGGAGTGGGCAGGACAGGAGAAGGTGGACCAGGGGCCCAGTGGTGGAACAAGTCTCAGGAGATGAGTGAGAAAGTATATTTCAGGTAAAGGCGCCAGTGTCAGCAGAGGCACAGGAGTGGGAAGGGGAGAGGGCATGAGCTTCACTTGCCTGGAGCCAGGTCAGAAGAGCTGGGCCGTGGCTAGACTGGGAAGGGCCTTGCGCGGCCATGATTGACCCTGCAGATTGCTTTCCCTCACTCCCCTCACTTCCTTCTCTCCACCCTCTCTGGCTCCTGGATATTCTCACATGCCTCAGACACCCAGGGCCCTTGCACATGCTGCTCCTCTGCCTGGAGCCCTCCTCCATAGAAATCTACATGGCTCGCTCCCCTAGTTCCCTCAGGTCTCTACCCAAATGTCACCTTTCCAGAGAGCTCATCCTTGACTATCCTTTATAAAATGTCACCCCCTTCCTCTGATTGACTTTTCTTCCTGGCGCTTGCCCTGCCTGGCATTGCATATTCAGTGTTTGATGCCTTTATTATCCAACTCCCTCACTGGAGAGTGATCGCCTGTGGGTAGGGACTTGTCCCTGGGAATCCTGGAATGAAGGAAGTCCTTTAGGAGTAGAGGGACCACCCTCACTCAATGCCAGCATTTCAGATCTAGAACTGGGGACCTGGAACCATTATGGCAGCATTTGAGTCGACAGACCCACATGTCATGGCGGTCTGGGGTTTGGTGGTCACTGGCCATGCTACCCAGGTGACACTCACTGACCTCCTGCCTCTCACCACCCAGGAGCCCCCTGGTGAAGGCCGTCTTCCACACCTGCAGAGCCATACACGCCTCACTCTCTGGGAAGGCGGATGGGCAGCAGAGTTCCTTCTGCCACTGTGAGAGGGCCAGCAGCCACCTGTGGAGCAGCCTCAATGTCAGCGGGGCCACCTGCGACCCCGCCCTCAACCACGTGAGTCGGGGCTTACCTGGCTCCTCAGGGAGGTGCTCAGCTCTGGTGGGTAAGAACACTTCAGCCCGCCTTGAACTTATCCAGCCTGTGAGGCTGCCTGAGAGACAGAAACCAGGCTAGCAGCCCCCTTCCCCAGAATGTAGCCTGCTAGCCCAGGTGGGCTCCCTTTTTAGTTCTCGGGGCAAGTGTGTTTCCACCTATACCTTTCCTGGGCTCCCTGACTCCCAGATCCTGCTGGCCCTCGGCTCTGTGTCAGCCCAGGTGAACCGCAGCTGGCCAGGGCTCTGCATTTGCTCCAGGCAGCTTGCATGACTCCCCAGGCCCCTGCAGGCCAGCCTTGGAGTGGGCCTCTGCCCCCTCACCCACACAGTCCCTGAGCCGACTGGCTGCCCTGGGTGCCTCCGTGGCTGGCTGCACACCTCCTGGTGGGCAGCTGTGGTGCATTGTAGTTGCATTGCATGTTCTGGCGGTACCCATGCAATGTTTCCACAGTGCATCACAGAGGCCTGCCCGGCCCTCGAGAGACTACCCACCCATGTCTTGTTAGAGGGCTCTCCTGTCACTGTTGGTACAAAGCATGGCCATCCTAGGAGAGGGGAGAGGTGGGATGCATGCAACTGGAAGGGCAGTGTTGTCTGCTCACCTGAGAGGAGCATGGTTTCACTCCAGAAATGGAGGGCGAGGTATATCCTGGAGGGTCAGACTCTGAGCCCCTCACTGGGGTTTGGTCCCAGGTGACTAGGCTGGCACTTCTGGCTAAAGGTCATCAGTGGCCCTGGACACAGGTGAACCTAGGACACTATGTGCAGAAAGGGCCCAAAAGCAAAGGCCTGTGGGGGCCGCCTCTCACTTTGTGCCTTTCCTCTGCTGGTCTCTCGTAGTATTTCTCTTCATGAGAGAACAGTCTCAGCTGAGTCAGGGGAACAAGAGAGAGACTGCGGGCATCCTTGGGGCTGGGATTCCTGGGTGGCAGTTCTGTGTGGGAGAGTGGGCCTAGAAAAGGGGGACCTCGTGGAGCCTGATGACCTTCAGAGGGCACAATCCAGCCCGAGGCTGCTCCCCCCTACCCAAAGGGGCACCCCCAGGGCTCACCACTTAGAACTGCCCAGTTTTATTTGAGGGGGGTAGGGGACCTCATCCCTGTCCCCTTGAGGCTGTCAGCAGCCAGAAAACAGTGTGGCCAAGGGTCAGGGCACCGAGCAGGCCCAGGGCAGGGTCCAGGATGGGGTCTGGGGTAGCACTGGGACCTCCCCAGTTCCAGCACCCTGCAGAAGGGGAAAGCCACGCTGGATGAGATGAGGAATGGCCTGGGGGAGTTGGTCTGATCCTGAGGGCCACATGTGACTCATCTCAGAAAGGACTCGGCTGTCTCCTCACTCTCAATGCTGCCTGGTTCCCCTGGGCCTCGGGAGCCAGGTAGGCGGCCCAGCCTCATGGGTGTTGTGCAGAGTGAGGTCCACTCTGGTGGGGCATCCGTGCCTAATAGTGGCCAGTGTTGACTGAATGTGTCTGAGGGCCAGGCATAGTGCCCACACCCAGTGCTCTCATGTAACGCTCACAAGAGCCCTTGGTACCCATTTTGTGGATGAGGAAAATGAGGCTCAGAGAGGTTCAGTTATGTGCTAGGGTTGTATAGCTAGTCAGTGACAAAAGCACGATTGATCCAGGTCAGTGGGTCTAAACCCGAGCATTAACTGCTCTGCAGTCCTGCCTTCTTGGGCTCCTGTCTCCCCCGCCCCAGAGGCCACTTGGGCCGAGCCTTGGCTGCCGTCTGTTAAGTGAGCCCAGCCTCCCTCCTCTCCTCTCCTTCCCCCATCTCCAGGCTATGCTGCCACTGCAGGCTTCTTGATTCCACTGGAGGGGCAGGGCCTTGGTACCTTTCGGGTATCAGTCTTCAGGCCAGCCATGGTGGGGCTCCCATGAGGTGGGAGGAACCCATGGCAGACGCTGGCAGACCCACAAAGGTTTATTCCTGCCCCTACCACTTTTGTACCCACACAAGCTCTGTCCCTCTCTGAACCTCGGCTTCCTCACCTGCAGAATGGGGAGAACAGGTCTCCCACTTGGGGCCATGGAAAGGACTGGATGCCGTGAGCCTCAGTTTGCCCTTCGGCTGTTCTCCTGCTCCCTGTGCAGTGTTTTCCAGGCCGCCTCAACTGCCCTCCACTTTCTCCCGGGGCTCCCGAGTGTTGGGCTGGAGAGGGTCCAGTAGGTACTGAGACCCCTGCCCCAGCAATGCGCCCGTCACCTGACTCCTCCTTTGTGGCTCATCCCACAGGTGGTCCAGCTGCTGACCTGTGACCTGCTACTGTCGCTGCGGACAGCCCTCTGGCAAAAGCAGGCAGGAGCCAGCCAGGCCCTGGGTGAGACCTACCAAGCATCGGGCACTGAGCTGGCTGGCTTCCAGCGGGACCTGGGCAGCCTGCGTAGGCTAGCGCACAGCTTCCGCCCAGCCTACCGCAAGGTGAGGGCCAGCCGGCTGCCAGGGGAGGGCAGATTGAGGTCCCAGGGCCCGGCACCAGTGTGGGGTTGTGGAGCTGGCCCTCTGGGTCAGCTGGGTGACCTGTCAATCAGTGGGCTGGTGCATGTGTCCCTTTGTTCAGCTCATAGTAGTTGAGGACCTGCCATGTGCCCCGCCCTGGAGCGTGGTGGTGAGCAGGCTACATGGCCTACAGAGAGGCCAGCACAGATCCACTTCATCAGACAAACGCCGGGTTAGGACAGGCTCCGAGGGAGCAAGGAGGGGCTCCTGGTGGAGTAGGGCGGGAGGACACAAGGGAGCTCCACTCTGGCTTTCATAACTGGCGTCAGAGTGGCAGAATCTCCCTGGAACTGCATTTAATCCTTTTTCTGAGCCATTGGGGGTTTCAGTTCTGCTGCCTGACTCTCTGCATAACATCCCCTTGGCAAAGGCCACAGGATCTGAGATGAGTCTCTGAGGGTAGTTGTATAACTCGGCTTACTAGACTCACATCATTTCCTTCTTTGTTTTACTTTTAATGCTAATTAGAGTGATATAATTGACATATTTTTGCCTGAATTACTTTCCAAAAACTCAAGTGAGGAACCCAGAAGTGTCATTGAGGGGGAAGGGCTGTGTTTGGAAGGGCATGAAAAAGAAGGGCTCAGAGTGAGGCTGCCCTCACTCTGCAGTGCTATGGGGACCCTCACAGGGTTACACTGTGGCCACTGTTTGCAGCGAGCCAGGACAGACACAGCAGACCAAACATAATCATCAGAGAACCACCCCTCACTGTGGAAAAGAGGAAGTATGCCCCAAGGCTCGGTAGCCCTCTGTCTGCTCAGGGCACGGGCATCAAAGGCCTCTTGAAACACCATTTCTATCCTGCCCGTCCCCTGCTGGAACTCTTCGGTGGCACTGAGACCCTCCCCACAGCCTGAGATATTAAGGGATAAAAGAAACTTGAGATTTTAAGAAATTCGAGACCCGGGCCTGGCCTCTCTCCCCCTAGTGACTCATATTTACAAAAGAGCTGCTGACTCTCACCTAGCAGCTCCCAGGACTTGAGGCTTCACCCAGGTACTTGTCCTCCCACCCCAGAGGGCGGGTTGGCGCTCTCCTCTTCACCAGCAGAGGAACACAGCCCTCTGCCTCTTTCCTGCTCAGCTCGCTGTCTTGCTTCTGTCCCCACCAGCTGGCCTGTGCTGGGCTCCACACTACCCTGCCGCTCACCCAGGTTTCTGGCTTGTATCGGGGGTCAGAGTGAGGAGACAGAGGTCGTTTTCAAGGGGTGAGCAGGGCAGGGTAGTGTGGAGAGGAAGAGGGGTGTCGTCAGGTGCAGACGAGATGCCGCAGGGAGACGTGCCTCCTGGGGCACCGACGGTCAGGACCCAGGGCTTGAGTGCGTCCTGCCTGCACCTCCCCAGGTGTTCCTGCATGAAGCCACTGTGCGCCTGATGGCAGGAGCCAGCCCCACCCGCACCCACCAGCTGCTGGAGCACAGCTTGCGGCGGCGCACTGCTCAGAACACCAAGCACGGTGAGTCAACCAGCACCCCAGCTCAAAGGCCTGGTGGGGGCCTGGCCTGAGCAGGGGAGGAGCCCAGCCCAGCACTTAAACCCCAGTTTAAGAGCAGCCGTAGCGTGTGACCACAGCTGCAGTGTTCTCAGAGGGTGTGAGAATAAAAGACATCCAAGGCCTCTCTGGTGGGTTGCTGGGGAGCATCCATGAAGGCACTGTGAGGCTAGGGGTGGACGTTGGTCAAGTTGTTGTGGGTCTAGCCTCAGGAGTGGGGAGGAGAGGGCTGAGGCTGTCCCACTGCAGGAGCCGGGGTAGAAGCATGGGCCCCAGAGGCAGACTGCATCTCAGACCCCATCACAGAGTGATAGGCTTGTGATGCCAGCCAAGTTCATCTCCTCTCATCTGTGAACTAGGGCTGACGTTAGAGCCCACCTCCCTGGATGGGTGTGAGGATTAAATAAATGAGTCCACACCAAGCCCCTGCAACAGCGCCTGCATCCTAGTGGGCTCTCCGTGGCTAGTTCCTACCTGTATCTCATCCTTCCCACAGGAGAGGTGGACGCCTGGCCCGGCCAGCGAGAGCGGGCCACCGCCATCCTGCTGGCTTGCCGCCACCTTCCCCTCTCCTTCCTCTCCTCCCCGGGCCAGCGCGCCGTGCTGCTGGCCGAGGCAGCCCGTACCCTGGAGAAGGTCGGCGACCGGCGCTCCTGCAACGACTGCCAGCAGATGATTGTCAAGCTGGGGGGTGGCACTGCCATCGCCGCCTCCTGACCACTGGGCTCTGCTCGCCTCAGCCCACTGCCTCCCTCTGTCTCTCAGTCTCTCCCACCCGCCTCCCTCTGACTCTCACTTTCTCCCTCCCTCCTCCCACTGCCTCTTAGTCTCTCTTTCCCTCCTCCCTCTGTCTCTCCCTCTCCCTCTCGCCTCCCTCTCTCTCTGTGTCTCTCCCCCTCCTTCTTCTATCTCTCAGTCTTTCTCTCTGTCCTCCCTCTGTCTGTCAGTCTCTCCCTCACTCCCCCTGTCTCTTCGTCTCTCTCTCCCTCTTCACTCTGGGAGCCGTGGCATGAGCCTTATCTTCTGAGCTGTCACCTGCCGAGCTTTTGGACCACCTCATGCCAGTGGGCCCTTGGGCAGAGCCCCTTAAAGTGCTTGGATAGATGCCCATGGTCTAGGGCCTGGTGGGCCTGAGAGAGGAGAGCAGGGCAGGGCAGGAACTGGGGGTACCCTGACTTGAAAGCAGCAGGGGGAGCTGCCGAGCTGCCCGGCCTCTGCCTCCAGCCCTCCCAAGGTTTTCTCTCCTCTGGACGTCTCTCCCCCCTTTCCTGCTTCCTCGTTTTTTATCAGGCTTTCCCGCTGAGGGACATCGGTCTCTGGGCACCAGAGCGCTTTGCCCTTGGCACTGTGCCCAGCATGCGCCCTCCCCTCCTTTTTATACGAATGTTTTATATCAGTGTGCTCGGGTTTGCCGTGCTGCTGGGCTAAGTTGCTGTGGCATCCTTATTTCTCTCCCTGGGTCTGTGTCCCCTCCCCTGCGCCTGACAAAGCCAGTGCATTGTTTTTTCTTTATTACACAGGACAGCTAGGGAAGGAGGGAGCCCAGCCCTGGGGACGCGGGTGGGAGGCAGGGGGCAGGCCTGGGGATGGATGAAATAATGTCGGCATTATTTTTTAATTTTTTAAAAAATAAATGGTATCTTATTTAATTGTCCTGTTCCTTCCCACTCTCCTGCCCCCCCCTGGGATGTGAGCCTAAGCTCAGGGTAGTCCCAGAGGGCTGGGAGAGATGAAGCCACCCACTGGGACTGGGGACCAGGGGCCTTCAGTGTGGGTCCTCAGTTCCCGCCCACCCCAACTCCTACCTCCATAGTCTATTTTTATCCCTAATTGTTGACCTGAAAGTAAGCCAGAATGGCAGGGACTGGCTCCCAACCCCTCCCCACTGACAGGCCCCTTTTAGGGTGGGCACAGGGTTGCCCAAGGTAGGCACTAGGAAAGAGGTCCCCTGCCTTGATGGGGGTCCTGGGAGGAAAAGTGGTGCCAGTTTTCTGGATCCCCTGGCTCGGTGCTTCCCCTGAGGCCATTTCTCCTGGGGCTGAGGACTACCTGGGACCCCAGAGCCTGCTGGGAGACAAAGGGGCTGCCCTCCCTCTCTCCCTGTGCTTCTCACCCCCTCAGGCTGGTTGGGGCAGAGAGTGGGCAGGGCCCCCCCCAAACCTGCACAGACTGGGGTGTACACATCAGGGGCTCCCCTGATGCCTAATGCCAGGCGAAACACAGCATCTACTTCCCTCACTTTCTCATGCCCCTCCCCCTCACTGGAATTTACGGCCCCTGCCCACTGCCAGGTGAGCCAGCCCTTGTGTCATGTGTATATACTGTGCCTTTTCTCCTCATTGTTTAGGGGTGGGAGGGGGTGGGTTTTCACTGAAAAGGGGGATACACACCTATGGCTTCCTTGATGTGGAATCATTTACCGTGTCCTGGACATAGGATATTCAATAAACACAGATTGGTGCCACCCAGCATGAGGTGTGTGAGGGTCTGTAGTGTGACTGCTGTGGTGACTTGCCGGGTGGCTGCACGGCTTGGCCTCCACTGGGTCGGGGACTGAGGACAGCCCTTCCCTGCCTGCTGAGAGGCCCCCAAGAGGCTTCACTAGGATCCTGCCCGCCCTTGCAGCCTGGCCCCTTCCTTCCAGTGCCAGATGCCTAGCACACTCTGCGGGGCTGGGACAGGGCCTGGGATAAAAGGGCTTTCCATGCTGCTGCTGGGGTCAGAGGTCACTGTATCCAGTACGTAGAGCTGGTCGTTTGGCTGACAGAGGCAGTTCTCTGGGATTTGTGGTGCTAAGCCCTTCTGAGTTCACCCTCAGAGATCAACTTCCTGCCTATTGAGTAGACCGCCCCTTAGTTTCCCCATCCTCCCTGGAGGCAGGGAGCCGCTGAGGGGGCTCACTGGCCCCAAAGTCACATCCACGTCCAGCTCCTGGACTTCCCAGCTGGGACACCCTGGATAGGACGTCGCCTCAGCCTCCACTGCCACATGTGCAGAAGGGGGATGACAATCCCTGCCTTTGATTATAATCCCATAGGTTTATTGGCCGGTTAATGATTCATTTATGTGCCAGTTTACAGTAAGTGCCTTGTGAGGCTGGTGAGGGGCAAGATCACAGGCAGTGGTGCGGATGGGAGGGTGCCGGGCCTTGTGGACAGGTGCTCAGGAGTGCCGTGTGGGAATGAGCCTGGGCTGAGAAATGGGCCTGCCCCCTGGGCATCTGAGCCACTCCCTTTCAAGGGCAGCCACAGCAGGCCACATTGTCCCAAGAGCCAGAGCAGCCAGGAGGGACCCAGCTGCAGCTGGTCCCTGTCCACAGTGATTACAGCAGATTTCCCAGTGGAGGCAATGCCCATGGCCTCAGTCTGGCCCCCTGGGATGGAGATCCAGGACCCTTGGGAGTGAGAATGAACAGAGAGGTTGCCCCCACCTCCTGGCACATCCCAGCCAGGGCCTGCATCACCAGGGAGGGTGGCTGTGGGTGGCTGATGTACCCAGGAATCTGATCCTATTGTGTGTCTCGGCAGGCTCCATGACTCAGCACCCACCCCCCTCCCCCGGCTCTACACAGCTGCGGGATAGACCCTGGGGGCACCCCTCCCCCACCCTGGGTTGAGGGTGTGAGGGCTGTCTCCCCTACAAACCATGGGGACGATCACTGCAGGCAGGACCAGGGCTTCTGGGCCTTGGTTTCCTCAACAGCCTTCAGGGAAGTGGACCCTCCTACAGGTGAAGAGCTGGTGAGTTTGGGGGCCTCGGGGCAGCCTGGCAGGCAGGAGGAATGTCTGATACTGCCTGCACCCTGGGAGCAGGGGCCCCTGTGCCAACACACATGTTCATAACCTTCCCTTCTCTCCCAACTGCCATTGCACCATCGGTGTCACAGTGGTGGCAGAATACACAGTCCTAAACTGAAGTCAGCTGGGTGACCTTGGCAAGTTCCTTAGGTCTCAAAACTTTAGGGTCCTCATTTGTAAAGCTACACACCACTGGGGCTTTTGTGAGGATTAAATGAAGAAAAGCAGCAACAAATGGTGACCATTGTTATTAAAAGAGTATACCACGCCTAGGGTACACAGGAGGGCAACTGAGGCCCAATTGGGTGGCTTTGTTGAGGTCACAAGGAGAGGCACAGCCCAGGCCTCAACCTCCCCATCAGTACCTGGCACAGAGGAACTTGATGCATGCAGGCTGCTGGCAATGCCCTGGGAGCCTGCCTGGCAGGAAGCGGGTGAGCTGGTAGTGCCAAGCATGTGTGGTGTGCACCCTGGTGGGGGCACTGCCAAGGCTCTGGGTCCAGCATCCCCATCCCCTTTTCCCCCAGAGCATCTACTGGGAGGAGGCTCCCCCATCCTGAGCGCCAGCTGTCTGCCCGGCCCACTGCCCACACCCATTAGGGGGGTGGCCCTGGACCAAGCTGGCCAAGTGGCCTGCAGACCAGGGGCCGGCTCAGGGCCAGACTATGTCTATGAGGAGCAGCCAGGCTCAAGCCAACTCAAGCTGTAGAGCTGGTGACCACCTGGAGGGGGCTCACCTCCAGTAAGGGGCATGGACCCTCTGGAGGGCTATGGACCCCCTCCCCTGTGCCTGAGCCTAGAGATGGCTGGAGCCTAACTGCCCCCTCTCCCAGGCCTCCCACTGCTATGCACATTAAGCCTGGCATTCAGCCCCATCACCCTCTCCAGCCACTTCCCCCTGGCTTCCAGAACAGGCCTAGCGGCTCCCGGGAGCAGTCCTCTGCTCTTGCACATGCTGTGCTCTCTGCCCACACTGCCGTCTGTCCAGTCAATGACCAATGCCTCCGCCATCAGCGCCTCTCAGAGCCAAGCTGGGGCGCCTTTATTCTCTGGGGTGGGGGCCACAGGAAAGGGTTTATTTACACGAGGAACCCTGGCCCTGGGACCCCCAGGACAGAACCACTGGCCTTACCCAGTAGGCCCCTTCTTAGCCCTGCAGGCTCCAAAGCCCGCAGTCCAGTTTGGGCAGGTGGAAGGGCCGGCCTCTGGTCGGCGCCCCTCCCCGTGGCCTCGTCCCTGGACCGGGCCGATGGCGACTCCGGGTAGACGAAGGCTCCTGGCGATGCGATGCCTCAGGAGAACCAGCGGCCCCGTCTTCACACGGTGACCTCCGCTTTGCTGTTGGTGCTCAGATGTCGGGGTCCGCGGCTCGCGCTGCTGTAAAGGCCGGGAGGCTGCGGGCTGAAGGCCTCGGGCAGCTTCTCCACGCTGAACTGGCGCCGGGGCGCATGGCTGGGCCGCCGGGGCGCGGGGGAGGCCTGAGCCGCCAGGTGGCCGCGGGGGGCGAGCCGAGCCGGGCGGCCGGCGGTCCAGGCCTTGTAGTGGCCCGACGGGGCGGCACCGGCGGGGGGCGCGTAGCCCGGCGGGGCCCAGGGGCAGGCGTTGAGCAGCGCCGGCAAGTCCTCAGGAGGCCGCGGGGCCCGCGCCGGGAGGGTCACTGGGGCGGGCTCGGTCGCGGGGAACCGCTGGTAGAAGTCCTGCGGGGAGGCCTCTGCGGGCGACAGGGCAGGGCGAGTCGGGGCGGGGCCAGACCGTGGGAGGCGGGGGCGGGGCGGGGCGGGGCCAGGCCGCGGGAGACCCAGCTTTCCGCGCCCGGCGCTCTGGCTGCGCGGTGGCGTCCCAGCCGGGCGCCGGTCAGACGTGGGGTACGGCCGAGGCGTGGGAGCTGGTTGGCTGCAAGGGGCGGTACAGAAACTGGCTGGAGCCGCTGACCCGCCAGGCTGGGAACTTTGTAACTCCGAACTGGGACACCGGAGCTTTGCAATCTAGGAACTCGGATATCTGGGGTGCAGTGGACCCGGCGCTCCAGGTACAAACCCGGCCACTCACCTGCGGCCTTGAGCGCCGCGGCCTTGAGGGTGGCGTACTTGGCGTAGTCGGGCTGCAGTGTCCTGTTGCCGCCGCCTTGCAGCCGGGGGCCGCGCGGGGGTCCGGGGGTCGCCGGCCCTAGCGGCGCGTTGTTGGGGCGTTTTTTGTCTGGAGCGGGGAGGGGACAAGTAAAGTGAGACTCGGCCGCTGACCCGAGGACACTGCACCTGCACAACCACCTCTTCGCAGCTGCCTCCCCAACGGCAGTTCCATGGGAGCTTGTGGGATGGCTCTTTGGCGGAGACTGAGAGCAGAAGCGGTCTTCACGGCGGAATCGCCAGCGCCCCGGACAGGGCCTGGCTCGGAATCACAGGGATAGTGGCAGCCAGCCCTGAGTGGGTGCTAACTTACTGGATGAGAACTTGCCAGAATGTTTGGCTCCAACCAGGCCCTTGACCCAGGCCCTGCCCTCCGCGGAGATGGAGGGAGTGTCTGAGGATTCTAATCCTCAGATTAGGATGGGGGAGTGAGGGATGCTGTCAAGTCCGCCTGGCCAATGAGAGGCCAAGAATGAGGCGCCCACTTGGAAGAAAAGACCTACAGGAGGCCAGGCAGACCCCAGGGCACCAAGCCAGAGCCTAGACCCACAGCCTCAGCCAGGGATCCCTGAATCTGGAAATTTCCTCACGAAGTTCCTGAGGCTAGAGGTTGCAGGATCCCTAGGAGGGTCCCTCTCCACCAAGGGGGCTGACCTGCTAGCCCAGCCCCTGCTCACACACCTGCAGAGGTGGGCAGCTCATTTCCATCTGGGAAGCAGGCTCCACTCCCGAGCCGAGGTGACCGACTCTTACCCCTCCGCACACCCCTTTCCCGGCTCCCAGGCCTGAGGCAGCCGAGGGGGGCCCTGTGCTGTAGATGACAAATGCCTGCCCAGCAGCCCACTCACCTGTGCCGTTGTGGGGGGAGCCCGCGGGGAGGCCATCGCCCATCTGCACCTGGACACAGCTCCCCAGAGGTGGGCCCAGAGGTGGAGGCAGTGGCTCCTGGGGGCCCGGCTGCTTCAGAAGTTCTGTCAGTGTCCTGCGGGGAGAGAATGGTGAGAAGCAGGCCTCGCAGTCCCCTGCTCTCCTGTCTGCCAGGCCCTGCCCATCAAAGGCCAGCCCAGCCAGCACTGTCTCCCTGCGTGCAGCTCTTTCACCTTCTCTGGGCCTCCCTTCTGCCCTGTGATTGATCTGACACAGCTAGTTTCTCCTGCCAGGCACAACCTGTGGCCCCAACACAGCCATTTCCCAGAACAGATCAGGAAACTCTAATGGGGTCGCATGTAACCAGGGCCACCTTGTTTTCCAAAGGCTCCCCGCCTCTCCCCTGCTGGAGCCCACTCTCCCAGACCCTCCGAGTGGAGCCTCCTCTCCAACACAAGCTCTGTGAGCCTATCAGGCTCCTGGACTTGGCTGGTGCTGCTCTCTCTGCTGACAACATCCTTTCCTCCCGTAGAACTCCTGCTCACTCTTCAACCTCCACCAGAATCCCTCCTCCTCCAGGAAGCCTTCTTTTTCTGCCTACCTAAGTCCCCTCCTGCAGCAGGGGCTTCTACCAGGTCCTGGGACGTTGCTACCAGCACAGGTATGGAGGACAGACAGATGAGGGGAGGAGAGAGCCAGGAGATCCCCTAGTAGCAGGCTGGCACCAAAGGCTGTGTGACCTTGGGCAGCCGCCTCCCCGGGTACCAGGACACCCAGTCCCCACACAGCTGTGACAGCATCTGACTGAGCCTTCCCCACAGACAGCCGGGCCCGGCCTTCAGCCCAGCTGCCTTCAGTGCCCCAAACCTGTGATTCTCTCCTAGCTCGGTCTGACCCTCCTTCTGGGGCCAGGGCCTCAAATGGCTGGGTCATGAAGAAGGACACTGGAGGTGGGACACACTTGGCGTGGGCGCGGTTTGGCTGCAGTGTGGCAGGCTCAAAGCCTCCTAGTGCCCATCTGAGCTGACCTCTGTGTCCTGCCCACTCCTCAGCTGTCCACTCCTGTGGTCTCATCTCTGGCAAGCATCCACCAGTCAGCTCTCCCAAACACCTGAGTAATTTCCATGCCTCTGGGCCTTTGCGCAGAATTTCTCCAGGGACAGACTCCACCTCCCCTCCGAGCCCTCGGAGAAGCCTTCCCTGCCCATCAACCCCGACATGGCAGAATTAAAGGTGAGATTTTGGAGGAGGGCAGGGGTTCAGAATACACTCATACATGAGCTCGAGTGGGGCTCCAGGTCTCCCCAGAGGAGAAAAGGAAATCAGGGCACATGGGAACCTAAAGCCCAGAGAGGGGAAGGGACTGTCCCAGGCCACACAGCACATCAGGGGTGGGGCAGCTCTTCCTCAGGCATAACCAGACCTGCTTCTCTGTGCCCTGCGGATGAAGTGGGTTCCAGGTGAATATGTCGGCTACGCTGCCCCAGTCACCTCCTCTACACCATCATGGCCCTCAGCTCCTGCTGCCCCGTCCTGGTCAAGGACATGACCTGTCCTCTCCCCCTCACCCAAAATGAGGGACTCCAAGCCCAGGAGACCTGGGCCCTGCCTCTGCAGCATCCAGCACCCAGGCTGAAGCATCCAGCACCCAGGCTGACAGCCTCCATGTTGCAGAGGCAGTGTAGGAGCTGAGGCCCGGGTTCCAGCCCCAGCTCTGCCCTACAGAGTCCGGGGGAGGGGCTAGGTGGCAGGGGGCGGGCAACAGCCCTGTGGAGTGCCCAGGAAACCCTCCTCACCTGCCCCTGAGGTCTAGGAGGGGGAAGCATTCACCTGCCCACCCAGGCATGGGCACTTCTCTCTATCATGACTTCTAAGTACCAGCCTGTCGCACACTGTGTCAGCAGCCCACATGGCCAAGGGGGCCCGAACCTGGGTGAGTGAGGAGGGCGCAGGCCGCAGGGCACAGAGGTGGGCTGGGGCATAGGGGTGTGGGGGTGTGAGTAAGAGCTCCAAGGTCAGGACACAGAATCCGAATCCCCATCCCAGCTAAGGAAGGGACCCTGGGTCCTGTAGAGCTCACTTCACACGATGCTCAGAACTCAGCCGGCACCTGTCCTGTCCTCAGCAGCAGCGAATCTGCGCCCTCCGCACCCTTTCTGCGCGCGGGGAGACCCTGACCTCCGCCTGGGGTTACTGAGTGGGGTTGGGGGGGAGGCCTGAGGGAAAGGTCAGGCCTGAGTCACAGCTATGGGGGGTGCGGAGGGAGCTGGAAGGAGGGAGGGAAAAGGGGAGAGAAGCAGGAGGGGAGAGAGCCCAGAGCTATAATAAAGGCCCCTTCCCTTCCGCCCAAGACGCCAACACTCTGTCAGCCCACACCCCTCACTCCGCGCTGGTGGGTCCGGCCCCAGGCCCCCTCTCCCGCGCGCAGACCTTGTGCCTTCTGGCCGGGGACGATCAGCCCTCCCTGCCTGCTCCGCCGGAAGGTCAAGGGGAGACACGGAGGTATCAGCTGTCGCCCTCCGTGAAGTGGGGGGTGGGGGTGGGGACACAGATGTGGAGACAGAGACAGGGAGGAAACACCAGGAGGAGGACCCTGCTGAGGGGACCAGAGTTTCCAGAGAGGCCGGAAGGATGAAGGGTCGCGAGGGGACGCCCAGCTGGCAGCAGGGCCGTCCAGGCTGGGCGGGCGGGGATCCCGGCTCCTGGCCCGGGCTGGCGCGCGCTCACCTGGTCACGGTGCGCCGCGCGCGCGGGCTGTGCGCCCTCTCCAGGCCCAGGCGCGCCCCGATGCCGGCCAGCACGAGCAGCGCTGCGACACCGCACACCGCGTAGACGGCCGTGTGGCTGCGCTCGCGGCTGGGGTCCCGGGGCGCGGCGGTGTCGCGGGCGCGCGCGGGCGGCCGGCCGGTCTGCACCCAGGCCGGCGTGTCGTAGTTGGAGCAGCGGCTCTGGTCGAGGCGCCGCGGCCCGTCGTGGCAGCAGAAGCGGTAGCCGCACGTGCCGCAGCAGAAGCTGTAGGCGCCCGAGCTGCAGTTGAAGGGCGGGTCCCACTGGCCCATCACGTCGTAGTAGCCGCGGCAGCGGTCGCCCCCGGCCGGGGCCTCTGTCCCGGGTGCTGCGGGTTCCTGTGCCTCGGGGGCCCCCGCGCGGCCCGACGGCGGCTGCGCCAGCAGCAGCGCCAGCCCGAGCGCTAGCTGGAGCCCCGGCGGGCCTCGGCCGACCCGCAGCCCCCGCGCCCCGGCCCGCTCCATCGGGCCCGCGCCTTCGGCTACAGCGCCCGGCGCATGGCGGCGCGCCGAGGCTCCCTCCCGCCCGGGCTCCGGCCGGCTCCTCCGCGCTCTCCGGGATCGCGCTCGCCCCCGGCGGACGCCTCCTCGGCCGTCAGCCTCCTCCGAGCACCCCAGCCCCAGATGGGCTCGGCCGGGAGCTCGGGGGGCCGCACCTCCGGTGGGCACGTCCTCGGCCGGGGCTCCCCTCGGACCCGAGCCGGCCCGTCCGCGCACTGAGACTCCCGCGGGCCGTGCGGCGGGTCTTCAACTGCGCGCCGTCCCCGGCCTGTCCCCGGCCCGGCGGGTGTGCGGGTCCCGGGCCTAGCGGGGGCGGCGGGCCGCCTGACACCGAGGTCTTCCCGCCGCCCGCTCCGCGCTGCCCGCGCTCTGGCTGCGGCTCGGGCTCCGCGCGGGCTCGGGCGGGCGCGGGAGGGAGGGAGCGAGGGAGGAGGGCGGGCGGGCGCGAGGCAGAGCCGGGGGAGGAGCGCGGCGGCCGCGAGGGGAGGGCAGGGGCGCCGCGGGGCCCGCGCGGCTGGGGCGCCCCACCGGGGACCCTCCCCGAAAGCCGCCCAAAAACATTCCTCGGAACCAGGCGCTCCAGGGGGTTCAGCTCCCGGCCCTCGGGACTGTTACTTCGGACCTCGGGCCCGCCACCGGCGCGCCCCTGTTTTACAGGTGCGCACAGAGGGGACAGAGCCGCTCCGGGGGCTCATTGCTGCCCCACCACCACCTCCTTCGCGTCCCCTCCATCAATTCTGATCGAGGCAGAGGTGTGACGTGAGGCAGACCCTTGCCCCTCTTGGCGCCTCGATTTTCCCGCCTGTCAAATGGGAAGGAAACCTCCTACGGAGCCGCCGCAGAGGGCCAAGTATGAGTTCTCTCCGTGCTGCCTGGGGCGCAGAGTTAACCCCGGGGCGCGCGCCCTGGTCCCAGAACCTCCTGGACGCCGGACTGGGGTCTGGGGGTGTCGCCACCGCTACAGCGATGGGCATGGCCTGGCGGGCGCCCTCCCGGGATCTCTCGGCCCCTCCGGTGAGGTGAAGGGGATTGGGCTAGCCCCGTCTGCGATGGGGAGGGCGGGGCCGGGCCTGGGGGCGGGGCCGTTGGCAGACGGCCACCGCGCAGGACCTTTGGGTTCGTTCTCTAGCCCAGGGTCAAGGAGACTGGGGGGCGGGCATGGAACCTGGACCTGGCCTGGAGCGTGGCTCCATCTTGTTCTCTAAATTGGGTGTAACTGGAAAATGTGGCCGGGCCGCGGCGCCTTGCTTCTCTCTGCCTCAATTTCTCGTCATAACGTCAAAAACTCATCCTGGGGAGCAGATTCATAATCGTCCCTTCCAGGAAGCAGAGGTCAATATGGTACCTCCCACTGTCCGGATGGGAACACCAGGAAGGCAAGGACTGGGCGTCCAGTTCACCCTGCGTGTCCCCACACGGCGCAGGCTTCTCCATATCTGCTGAAGGAATGAATGAAGTGACTCTAGTCTCTAGTTTTTATGAGATGAAGAATTTGGGCTCCTAGGGTCCTTCCTGCTCCCCTTTGCATCTTCCCTTCACTCAGCGACAGGGATCAGCTTATAAAAACGGAGGAGGTGGAGGCAGGAAGAAGGAGAAGGATTTACATTTAAAGGAGGATCAAGTCTTTCTGTTGCCGGGATGAGGGGCTGACAGGCTGATTTCAGGTATTAGTGGGCTGAGACAGGAAGTGGTGACCTTCCTGCAAGGCCCTCCCCCTCAGGGTGAATCCTGTGCCTGGCCAAAGACAGCCTGCCCCCCCATCCACCCATAAACAGCCTCGGATCCAGTAGACCTCACCCCATTAAAAGACTTTATCACAATTTTAGAGAAAAAGAAAATAGATGAGCAAAAGACTGAGATGAAATTGCTTTAATCCCATCACCAGGGACAGCTGAGGCTCAACTGTGTCACACTTTACAGACTGTTTTGTAACTGGTTTCTAGTTTACTTTCTGCTGTCAAACTTTCAGTCTCTTATTCTGCTTAGAACTTTGTAGCTATATTTTCTGGTGCATCCTTTTCTGCTTCCTTAGAGGGGATTCCTGGGAATAGAATTCCTGGCACGAACTATCTGGTTTGTGTCAATGCCCCCACCTCACACTGCCAAGCTGCCTTCCAGGTTACCAAGCTCTGAGGGGGGTCACTTCTCCCCCCTTTCTTACCCCCCTGCTGGGCATTAGGTTTACAGAAGCTTGTCTCTGCCCTGTGAGGACTGTGGCCTCTTCCCAGGTAGGGTGACACTATTGGGTCCAGAGCAAGTCTCTCAATGCTCTCCCCTGGATTTCACCCCCTCCCTGGGCCCTTCTCTTGCCCCACTGTCCTGGCATCATTGGGTGTTCTGCTCAGCTGCCCTCTCATGTTGACTCCCATCGGGTCCTGCCTATATATATATATATATACACTTATGTTTATATATCCATTTGTCCAATGAGATGGATTCCAGCCCCCTCACCCCCCAGGGACTGATGTCCAACTCCCAGCTCCTCCCCACACCTATGGCTTCCTCCTCATCTCAGTCTGCTTCAGCGGTCAGCCAGCATCCGTAGACGCACACATCTACCAGGTCTCTGCCAGGCACTCAATGCCTTCTCCTATGAATACACAGCCTTGTTGGGGGTGGTAGGGGGGAGGCGAAAAGGGCAATTGCAAAGACAGATTGTGGTTAACTGGCTGAGCCCTGGGATCTGACCATCCATTCAGCTGACATTGCTCCCCAGGTGCCCAGCCAGGTGCTGTGAAAGGGGATTGAGATGGAGCAGCCCAGCGGAGGAGGGACCCCTTTGCCCAGGCCGCCTTCCCTGGACTGTGGGTTCTCTCTCCGCAGCTAGGCACCGGAGCACCTGCCCCTTGTCTCCTCTGCCTGCCCCCTCAAGCCTTTGTCACCAAAATCATCCATTGATCCAGGCTTAAAATATCCCCTGGCATCTGCAGCAAGCCCCGTGGGGCGGGCAAAGGAGCCGTGTCTCTGCCTGAAGGGCACCCGCCCCACCCCCAGCTCCGAGTGCTGGCAGCTCGAGCGTGCGGGTGTCTGAGTGTGCACACGAATGAGAGCGAGAGTGTGCTTGTCTGGGGCTAGCTGTGGGCACATATGTACACGAGTGTGTCAGTGTGGATGCCCCTGGGCACACACGCTCTTCCCTCACTGTTGAGCTCTCTCCTAGTGCCCAGCTCTGCTGTGCAAGGCTCAGGGTCCTGAGAGGTCGTGGACATTAGGGAAAGCTTGCGACCAGCCTCAGAGTCCCCACTTGAGATGGTGGGTGACAGTTTGCCCACCCCTGGGCCAGGGGATTTGGGATTTTCTAGAAACTCTAGACCCAGAGAGGGGAAATGATTTTCCATGACTGGCACACAGCCAGGAAGGACCAGGGCCTGGCCTGGAACCTGCACTGTGAGCCCCAAACCTACCTTCTGGCCAGTTCAGTACAGAAAGCAGCTGGAGGAGCCCAGCACGGAGCCCAGGGAAGTGTTCCTACACCCTGACAGCACACCAATGCCTGCCCAACTCCTGCCTTATGCCTGCCCAGCCCTGACTCCTACAGGAGCCTCCAGGACTTCCCACAGGCTGTTCCTGCTTCCTAGAATGCCTTTCCAGCCTCTCCCACGGAGAGTTCCTACTTGTTCTTCATTTTGAAGCCAGACTAACATGGGATGGAATTCCCGCTCTAATAGGGCCATTCAACCTTTCTATGCCTCAGTTTTCTCATCTGCAAGATGGGCTGCAGGGACAAGCTGATGGGCCCCCCACGGAAAAACACCCAGGTACATGCAGCCTCGTGGGCAGCTCCCCCCCCCCCCCCCCCCCCCCCCCCCCCCCCCGCCACCGGGGCCCGGGGGCCCCCCCCCCCCCCCCCCCCCAACCCCGTGCTGAGAAGATGGCGATGGCCCCTGCGGCGCCATCCACCAGCCTCGAAGGCCTCATTCCCAAGCCCATTTTGCTTCCGCTTCCTCCATGATGGAGGGTTACCCAAGAAGCAGAGACTCCAGGGGACTATGGACTCCCTGCTGGCGCAGATGCGACGTCAGGACCGGGAGGGGGTCTGGAGGGGAGGACCCACGGCTCCTTTGTCTCCCTGAAAGGCAGCTCGTGACTCAGGCTCCAGCTGCCTGTGGGAAGGAGGGGGCGCCCGGGCTCCTGAGGTCGCGAGGGAGAGGCGGAATGGGGGGAGGGGGGTGCTGGGAGTTGGGGCTCAGCCTCCCGGCCAATTCCCCACGCACCCTGTCCCCGGGCCTCCCCTCCCCTGCCTCGGGGACTCCCACTCCAGACGTCATAGCTAATCCCTCTGCCCTATTTACCCCTAATAGTCTCCCCCTTCAGGACCCTCCAGAGGCCGTAGAGAACGTGCCTTCAGGAGCCGCCCGCTAGGTCCGCCGCGGGGGACAGACCCAGAGAGGACTGGGCTCGGCGGCGGCCGACCAGCGCGTCCAGTCGGGACCGGCCCGCCTGCCCCACAAGCCCATCCGTTCCGGGGACACAACTCGGAGGTCAGCTCCAGCCCAGAGTCCCGGGAGAGGCTTCCTGCGCGCACCCCGACCTTGCCCCAGAGTCAGGGCCATGCCCTGCGTCCGGGCCCCTCCTGGCTGGGGACGCGCCTGCGGTCAGGGACCCGCCTGAGCGCGGAGACCCAGAGTTTGAAGAGTGCGCCGTGGATCTTAGTCCCGCGGCTCACCGGCACCTCCCTTTTTCTTCGCCCCTCGGCCTTGAACCCATCTCTTCCACTTGCCTCCGGCCCCGCCTCTTTCCTGCAACCCTGAGGCTTGGGGCCCCTAAGGCGGCTCCTTGACCCCGCCCGGCCGCGCCCCTCGCCCCGGCCCCACCCCCCGGCCCGCAGCCCCGCCTCCCGGCGCCCGTCAGCCGGCGGTCAAGGTGCCACCGGCGGGGCTGACCGCAGGAGCCGCGGAGACAGACTTTCGCCTGCCTCGGCGGGTCGCTGGCACTGTTCTGGATGCGGGCAGGACGGCCGGGCCTGGACCCCAGATCTCTGCAGCTCAGGGAGTGAGGAGATGCTCAGAGGCCCTCTGGGCCCCGGGACCCCTGAAGAGTCCCATGGGCAGCGTCCCCTCGTTGCAGAATCCCGGGAAAGAGCACGGGCCAGGAACGCTACATCTGTGTGCCCCGGCTCCTCCCCGACACTCCGCGTGGCCCTGGGCAGTTGTTCCTACCCCCGCCTCCCGCCCCCACTCCCTGCCCCAAGTCAGGACCGGGCAGCCGGGGAGCGGCACAGACTGGAGAGCGGTCAGATTTCAGCTCTGGGAGAGGAAGAATTTTTCGGCAGGAGCCATCCACAACAGGGCAAATGAGAGTGACCTCCCACCCTGTGCCCAGGGGAGTGCCAGAGAGGTCTGGTGGCTTCTCAGAGGGGACAGGGAAGGGTGAGCACTGGGTGCCTGGAGGGTAGGTGCTCCTATGTGTCACGGGGCAGGCACAGGCACAGGGAAGGTAATGATAGCCTTGCCTGGCACTCAGAGGCCGTGGTGCCCAGCTCTCCAGCCCCTGCCCCTGCCTCCTGCTTCGTGATCTTCCTGCCCCTCTCCTCTGCACCTTTGTAGCCAGTTCCCTGGGCCAGGAGTGCCCTTTCTCTGCTCCATTCCAGCAGAAAACCGGGCAGGACTTGGGGCATACCTCCTGCTCTCCAAGTACTCCCTGGATGCTGGATTGGTCCCCCCAGCTGCTCGGGGCACTCCCCGGCCCTGGCAAGGATCACTCTGTCCTCTTATTGTGTCCCACTCTGTCTCTCTCACTGGATTATGGCCAGCAGAGCCTGGCTCTGTCCAACATGGCCCTGGCACAGAGCAGGCATGTCAAGGATCTGGGGTGACCGATGGGGCAGTAAATGGATGAGGGCTAGAGGTGGTAACTGCTGAGACCGGAGCCTCAGACCACCTCTGGGAAACTCACTTCCAGGGGGAATACCTGAGGGCTGCGAGCTCTGGGCAGGGAGTGTCTGGGTCCCCAGGAAGGAAGGAGGTGGAGGCACTCCTGGGTGGAGACCCTAGTTGCCACATGACCTCTTCAATCTGGGACAGCTGGTTGCCCCTCAGGCTCCATTTTGAAGATGGGGAGACAGGCTCGGAGAGATGCCAGCAGCTTCTAAAGGCAAGGACTGTGTGGGGCCGTCCTTGCTGAGACAGAGGGAGGTAAGGGGTCAGGTCCTTCCTCCCTGGCCTCACCAGCTGGGCCTGCCCACCCCCACCCTGAACCTGGAGCCTGGGGCAGAGGGACAGGAAGTGAAAAGGGCCTGCAGGAAGCCCCAGGAGGAACTGAGACTTCAGCCAGCCCCGCCTCCACCTGCCAGGGCCCTGGGGACCTTGGGGAAACCAGACCCTCTTTTAGGAAAAACTGGCCAGAAACACAGGCCAGGGGGAGGGGGAACTGCTTCCCCGAGTTCCTACCCCAAAAAGCAGTTCTTCCAGAGTCTAGCTTGGCTCCCTCTTATTGCAAAAAGAGACCAAATCGGGAGAGAAATCTCTGAGTAGTGATGAAGACAAGGAGGAAAGCCTGGAGACAACCCCTGGCGTTGGCCACTCCCAAGGAGGGCAGCTGGGTCAAAGACCTTCTGGACAGGCGCCCAGGGCAGGGGCAGGAGTCTGGATCTCTCCCAGATCCATCACTGCTTTTCGCATCTTGGGCCAGATCCCTTCCCTTCTCTGGGCCTCGTTCTTCCTATCTGCAAGATGGGCCATATAACCCCTGCTCGTGGAGGTGAACCGGGCCAGAGTTTCAGAAAAGTAATTTGACCAACAGGGACCTCAAAAAAGGTCAAGGCCTTTGGTTGCAATGACTCATCTTCTGGGAAACAGACTCAGGCAAAGATTTACGTACGTGGAGGCCCTACGGTCTCAGTCACAATAGTAAAAACCAAAAATAACCAAACCCTCAAGTGGAAAACTTTACAAATGCTGAAAACCTTGTATGTGAAGTATTTGAAAACAAGACAAAACTCACCAAAAATGATGGCCAAGATATGACTTTATATGTATAGTACGATTACAGCTAAGTAGAAGCCACCACTCAGGGGCCTGGCGTTGCTGGATTATGGGTCATTTCTGCATAGACTCCACCCTGGATTACTCTCCTGAACTTTCCAAAGTGTCTACAAAGCACACCTTGATTTTTTAAAATAAAAAATGCTTTTTTAAAGCAAACACAAACGCTCATGTCTCTCTTCCAGGTGCCGCCATGAAGATCAAATGCAGTGACCTCAAGAAGGCTCCTTGGAAAGCAATGCACAGGACAGAGGGCCAGAGGGCCAGAGACTGGAGGCCCCTGGCAGGTGAGGCCCTTTTCCGGACTAGGGGAGACTAACCCCCTCCTTGCCCACCTCTCCCCAGACCTCTGCTCCTGGTTCTTCCCCAAGGAACTTCCCTTCTATTATTTGCTGGATGACAATGATGCCAAGTCTCTGCCCACGCTGGGCCTCAGTTTCCTCATCTGTAAAATGAGGGGAGTGAGGATTCTCTGAAGTTCCTTCCAGTCCTTCTCCTCTGAGGGCCACAGGCCAGGAGGAGAACGTTGCCTCCAACCCCTCGCTTTTCAGGAAAGGAAACTGAGACCAGAGGGGAAGCTGCACACCACCCAGGGGTTCAGCCAGGACCCAGTGGTGCCAGAGGTTTGCATGTCTGGGCCCCAGAGGGGTTTCACCCGCTTGTTTCACCTTCGGGGCCCAGCCCCTGGCTATGGTGGAAAAGGTGGGGTGGGAGATAGAGGTGGCCGGGAATAGCTCAGACTCCTGCAATCCTGAGAGGGAGGGGAGTGGATGACTGGGCCTATTCTGGGCCTGCCACCTGACCTCACCCCAGCCACCTGGCAGCCTGGGGGGGAGGGGCATCTGAGATGGGCTCAGGGAGAGGGTGGCTAGGCAGAGACTTCGATGTGAGTGTCCAGGTCCTGGGGGCTCCAAAGCTGCTGGCTGCTGTCTTCTGAGCTGGGAAAGGGGTGGGGAGGAAGGGCAGGTATCTACTGGGCAGCTCTGACGGGTAGGTCAGAAAGCGTAGGCAGAAAGCATCTGATACATGGAACAGAACATGGCCAAGGCCTTACAATGGGACAAAAGGGGACCAGAACTCCATCTTCTGACTCCCAGTCCAGTGCTCCTTCCAAGGGCGCTAAGCCATGACAAGTTCCAAGGATACTGTCCAGGGCAGAGTCTGGGTCAGGAGGTTCCTGCCCTGTGTAGAAGGGCCAGCAGGAGAGGAAGCAGCTGACCAAGTGTACAGTGTGCTCCAGTGCTGAAAGAGAAGGTCTCCACTCCAGGCCCCCCAGCAAGGGGCACCACTGTCACAGGAATAGTTTCACTTGGATGGTAGGTGACCCCAGGGCATGGTACAGAATGGCCAAGTGATCCCAGCACCCAGAGCCTAGTGCATGGGGAGGGCAGGCCACAGAGAGAAGAGAGCTCAAGGGACATCAGGTCCAGCTGGCTCAAGGCCACAGGCCTTCCCTGGCCTCTGTATGAAGGAGCCTCCTGCAGGTCCTGGGCCCTGCTCGGGGTACAGCTGAGTGTGCCTTGGAGGCCACTGCGACCCCAGTGGTCTCTGAGGGAGATGTCTGTCAGTGTGCCTTCAGCGTGAGCTTGCAGTCCAGCCCCAGAGGCTGTAGACTTCCTCCCAAGTGCAAGCCTTGGGCTCTGGAAGCTGCCTCCAGGGTGAAAATGGCATCATAGGTCCTAGCAGATTGGGCCAAGCTCAAGGTTGACCCTAGGGCACAGACACACGAGAATCAGCACAATCTAGGCTGTTTCTTTTTTTTTTTTTTTAAAGATTTTATTATTTCCTTTTTCTCCCCAAAGCCCCCCTGTACATAGTTGTATATTCTTCGTTGTGGGTTCTTCTAGTTGTGGCATGTGGGACGCTGCCTCAGCGTGGTCTGATGAGCAGTGCCATGTCCGCGCCCAGGATTCGAACCAACGAAACACTGGGCCGCCTGCAGCGGAGCGCGTGAACTTAACCACTCGGCCACGGGGCCAGCCCCATAGGCTGTTTCTTAAAATCATCTCATACTAAATCCCAAAGCAAACCTGTCAGTTGGTTGCTCATTGCTGCCATTTGCATCAGTTTAAAAGCAGAACAGCTCAGAGAGCAAGTATTAAAGAAATGTGACACTCAGATACAAATTAAGCGTCCTACATCAGTTGATCCTTTTCCTAGACTCATTCTGGCTTAATGGTGGCTTCTCCAATCTAAAAGAAAAACCTGCTACTCAAAGTGCCACAACCACTCAAAAACACAGGAGCTCAGCCACAACCGTCGAAGGCTGCCAAAAATGGTATGGTTTTAAGTCAAATGCCAGCATGCCATGCGATGCTATGTCACCTGAACACTGTGGTCTGTGGTGTCTGTCTGTGGTTCTGCAGGGTTAGCTGGAGAGCAGGCTGGCTCCCAGAAAATGGGCAGGTGGGCGCCGGTGTGAATAGCCCAATTCACAGGGAGGGCAAGGGCCACCTCCTGCCCCCTCCATCGCTACTGTTGTTCAGGGCCAGCCGTCTTGGTGGTCACCAGCTCAGTGGAGCCCAGCTCTGTGGCTGGCACAGGGACGCTGTGGGCAGGTGGGGTGGCGTCTGGGTCTTCTCTGGGTGGAGGCCAGACAGGAGTTTTGACATCAAGGAGTCCAGGGGTGAGGACGATGACATTGTCCAGAGCCTCTGGGGGGTGGGGGGCATAAGGGGGAATGCAGGGTCAGGATTGGGTCACAGCCTTCCACTGTTCCTTGTTCTGGAAGCCTCTCTGGAGGGACAGCTCTCCCCACTGCAGGGTGGGGAGAAGTGGCACGTGATTGGCCCTCAGGACAGGAAGCGCTGTGAGGGCCGGCAAAATGGGGTGTGCTGACAGTAGGCCGAGGAAGTGTGGGAGCCAGCATGGCCATCCCAGAGAGGGCAGGACAGACCCCTCCTCAGACCCAGCTCCCCAACCTTGTGCCTCTTCCTGGGAGGGGTCTGGGAGGCCAGAGCCGTGGCCCTCACTTGGACTGGGTCTCGGGCAGGACTATGTCTCCCTGTTCCACCTGGGATCCTCAGAGGGCGCGCTTTCCCCCCCCGCTCCGTCTGCGTCACCCCCTACAGCCCTGACTCTCCCTTCAGACCGCTCCCCCCCTCCCCTTTTCACACTGCCCCAACCTCCAAGGCAATGTCTCCTCTGCCTGCCCTACTCCTGCTTGCTGTGACTCTCTCAGGTCCCCTCAGACGCGGACTCACCGTCCCGGTCTCTGTCCGGGGCCTCGAGGGCAGCCGCCCCGCGGAGCCGCCGCCTCCGCCACCGCCAGCTCGCCAGGCCCACCAGGACCAGGGCCAGCGCCAGGCCCAGCCCCGCGGGGGCGCCGAAGAGCAGCGCGGGGAGCGGCAGCGTGGCCTCGGCCTCGGCAGCGCCGGCGCCCACCGACTCCTGCGGCTGCAGCGCCGTCCCGGGCGCCAGGCTGCTTCCCACGGCTGCTGGAGGAGGGGACGGGGAAGGAGAGCAGGGGGCGGAGGGGAAGGACGGCCGGGGAGGGGCAGGGTCGGAGGGAGGCGAGGCTGGGCCAGGAGGGGAGGGACAGCCGGGCGGGGCGGACATGGGGAAGAGGAGAGAGGGGACGGTGAGGGCCACGCGGTGATGTCTGGTCCCCATCGGGCCTCTGCCCACAGCGCCCCATCGACCCATTGTCCCCTTCCCCCCGACCTGGGCCAGGTGGAGGGCGTGCCTGCGGCCCTGGCAGGGTGGGGGCCTCCGTGGCAGGACCCTCCTCCTCCCGCGCAGCGCTGCCCCGCAGTCCGGCCGTCAGAGTGGGTCGACTCTTACCCGATCCAGGTTTGGGCGTCCGGAGGAGATGGCAGGCCACGCATTTGCGGACCAGGGTGTCGAAGCACTGGGCCGGGGCGCACTGCGCGGGCGCCGTCCCGTCCCTGCCCCTCAGGCTCCTCGCCGGTCGCCTCATGCTGCTGATGGCGCGCACCCAGCTGGGACTGAGTCTGGTCTCCCTGCCCCGGGGGAGGAAGCCGGGAGGGGTCACCGCCCCCTTGCCCCGCCCCGCCCTCCTGCCTGCTGGAGTGGGACCGCTCGCTGGGGTGGGACCACTTTCAGCCGGTGCCCAGGGCCCTGAACACCAGCCCTTCTCTTTCTACCTGTGATTCCTCCATTCAACCCTCAACCACCTCCCCAGACACCCACTGGGCAGGCCCTCTGCTAGGCACTGGGACAAGTTTGGCGCTGAGCCCAGGGCTTGCTCTTGGGCAGCAGAGTATCGGCCCCTTTGGGGCACAGACCTCTGGGTGGCCTTCTCTGTCCTGCTCCCCAAGGTCAGCCCATAAGCACAGGTGATGGTGGTGGGGGAGATGATGGCTCACAGCAGCGATGTCAGTGCAGTCCATCGGCACAGAGCAGACAGCAAGGCTTTGTGGAGGAGACACGTGTTTGCAGATGGAGCGAGGTCTAGGGGACCCTGATAGGGGAGGGGCCCAGTGTGTGCAGAGGCCTTGAGGCCCAAATACGAAGGCCATGGAGTGCTGGGCCCAGAGAGCTGGGCCTGGGCCTTGACTGAGGTTAAGGAGCTTGGACTCTGGCCCAAAGGCACTGGGGAGCCACCAGGGCCTTAAGCAGGGAGTGTCAGAGTCAGGTCTGCGTGTTAGTGAGGAAGCTCTGGCTGGCGAGGAGGGCACAGATGGGGGAGGGGGAGGGCAGCTGAGGGTCCAGGGACAGCTCAGTATCCAGATCCTAAGCAGGAGGAGACTCAGATCAACAGATGGACAGACAGACCAAGGCCCAATAGTCACCCACCCCAACTCCTTCTTCCCAGGCCTGTGTGTCCTGGTCTGCTCACCTCTCTGTCTCACTGAGGCCCCTCCTGTCTCCACTGCCCAGCATTTGGGTTCCCCCACCTGTCTCTCACCTGTGTCTCTGAGATTGTCTCAGACACACACAAGGCCCCTCGGCCTTCCTTGACACCTGCTGTCCCCTTCCTGAAGGACATGGAGCCTCAGCACCGAGTGCCTCATGGTGGTCATGCCAGATCCCGAAGCATTCAGGGATGGGGGGCACAGCGGAAGGAGGAACTGTCCATGGGGCAGAGAGAGGCTTGGAGGCAGGAGTAGATTTTTAGCAGCTGTAAGGGGGAGGGAACCCTTCCAGGCAGGGCAAAGGCAGGGAGAGGTGACAGGGGAAGCTTTCTCTGGGGACAGACATGGCCCTGCCTAGGGATGCTGCAGAGGGAGGGAGCCTGGGGCTGCAGATAGGCCAGGCCAGGCCAGGCCTCGGGCCACAGGCCCGGGCAGTGAGGAGCCGCAAGAGGTGTTTGAGTTGGGGGTGAGATCCTGAGTTGCGCTTTAGACGGCCCCTCTCTCTGGCTGCTGTGGAATTGGAGACCGGGCAGGGTGAGCGGAGCAGCGAGGAGGCTGCTCCATGGTCCGGGGCAGGGAAACCATCTGGCAGTCCTTTTGGAGGAAAGGGTGATGCTGTGGAGAGAAGGGAGCAAGGCTGGTCCCCGGGTTTCTGACTCGGGGGAGCTTGAGGGCTCTCACAGAGTCTCACAGGCCTTGAGGAGCCCTGGGCCACTGCCTCTCCATCTTCTGCCCATGGGCCAACAACTCCGTAGCAGGAAGGTGTAGGCGGTGGGGCAGCTGCAAAGGAGAAGTGGGTGTGGGGTGGTGGGTGTGGGTGTGAGGGTGGGTATGTGGTGAGGGGGTGGGGAGCCAGGAGCCTGGAGAGGAGCCAAGGCAGGGAAGGACCTCCTATGGGGTGGAGGGTGGAGTAAGGCTGGAAGATGGGGCTCCAGTCCCCACCCTATCACTATTGGTGCTGTTGTTACCTGCTCCCCTCACGACCGCAGAGCTCTTACTACCCATCTGGCGTCTCATCTAACCCTCACGCTAGACATTCACGCTGAGGCTCGTGGGACCCAGGAGCCGGGAGAAGGTGGGCCAGCGGGGCCAGGTCTGGAGTCATTTCCATGAGCCAGCTCTGCCTGGGCTGCACCAGGCCTGTCTCACTGTGGCTGCCCTGACTCCTCTGGCAGGGAGTGGAGGAGGTGGCCCTCAGGGCCCCGAGCCCCAGGGGGAGAGTTGTAGCTCTGCTAGTCCCGCACCTTGGTGCAGGCTGCCTTGAGGGAGGAGCGGAGTCACATGCTTGACAGGAGCTCACTGGCTGCCGCGATGTGCCTGCACTGGGAAGGTGCGGAGGACAGAGCAGGCCACAGCGAAAGGCCTGTGGGATTTGTGTCGGTGGTGTGTGCAGGTGCCTGACCCCAGACAAACATTTTCACTTGTGCCTCCTAAACGGGGAAGGTCTCAAATCTCTGCTTGGACGACTTAGCACTTAAGAAATTTCACCATCAGACCAATGTGGTCAAGGTTAGGTTATTCCTCAATGCATTCTTTTTTTAAAAAAATAGTTCAAGTTCATTAATTTCTTAATTCGTCTTCTACATCACTTTTTGACTATGACAAGAGAGAGGAGTTAAAGTTTTAAAATCAGTGTGATTCTTGCAAATTTTCCTTCTTTTAATAGTTTTACTTTAAATAATTTGATATCATCACCTTAATGTATTCTTGAATAGAAAATAAGGGACTTTGTTGCTGAAAACCCTTCTAATTGAATCTGTCTCTTAGTGTTCTCAAGTTTTCATTCACTGATGAATTTTTTAAAAAAGATGATTGGGGGGCCGGCCCTACGGCTGAATGGTTAAAGTTCCATGCGCTCTGCTTAGGGGGCCCGGGTTCACAGGCTTGGATCCTGGGTGCCGGCGGACTCCACTTACCTGCCATGCTGTGGAGGCGTCCCACATACAATGTAGAGGAAGACTGGCACAGATGTTAGCTCAGCGCTAATCTTCCTCAAACAAAAAAAGAGGAGGATTGGCAACAGATGTTAGCTAAGGGCGAATCTTCCTCACACACACAAAAAGAGATTAATTTGGGGTCTGTCAGGGAAAAGGGAGTCTCCCTTGATCTTTGTTCCCCAAATCCCCCCAAAACACCCTCACAACAGTTCTGAAACAGATACTATTATGATGTCTGTTTTTCAGATGGAGAAACGGGCTCTGAGGGGCAAAGCGAGGACCCAGCACACACAAGGGGCCTGGACAGGGTCTGCGGAGCGTGGCTGTGCCCTTCATGCCTCAGGGACAGGGTGGGGAAGTGAGGAAACTCTGGGCCTGCTGGATAAGCTCAGGGTCTTGTGGGGCAGTCCCTGGGGCAGAGAGGCCTAGCCCCCCAGATCTGGATGTGAAAGTGCTCTGAGACCCGGGATGCACTCTGTACTTAAAAATTAGCTTTATTTCTAATTCTGTGAGTAATACCTGAAGACATTCTCATGAAAAAAACCCTCAAACAATACATAAGTCTATGAGTAAGAAGGGGCATTTCCCTGCCATCCCCAGAGGGAGCCTGTTCTTTCTTTGGAGACAGGAACCAGCCTAACGAGATAGAGGGTCATCGGCTGCAGAAGCGCAAGGCCCCTGGCCTAACAGGATGGGGCCCCAACCAATCGGCAAGCTAGGAGAATCAGATAGAAACCGCCAAGATCCACATTCCCAGCCTGGGGACTTTCCTGGAGGCTAGTGGCTAGTGCACCCTAGCACCCAGGAGTTGGCTGAAAGTGACCTTTTGCCTCATTACCATAGTAAAAGTCACACTCGGGTGAAAAGCTAGTGTGTTAGTGATACATGTGACGCATGAAGTGGCATGCTGTGTGACAGCACAGGCACAAGCACCACCCCACCTCTACGTGCCGTGATGGAAGACACACTGACTGCCCCAGCCTGATAAACCCCCGCAGTATGGCTATTCAGGGAGCCACTCGCTTCTCTCTCTCCTCCTTCTTCGCTTTTTATGATTGGCTCCCTTGTGCACAAGCTGATACATTTTCTATCATCTCACTCTTGCCTCTTGTCTCTCTTGATTTCTATCCTGGGGGACGACAAGAACCCAGGGCGCCAGTAACAATTCCAGTCTTGTTTTGTGCTTTAAATTCTCGTGTGTGTGCATGTAGAAACCAGGCTTTGTGTTTCTTAAAGGGGCTCCCGGTGTGAACTGTTCTGTTGGTCTTCCTCATCCCCCTTGGCCAGCCGGGCGGGGCCGAGGGCTTCAAGTGTGCTTCCCATTGGCTCTCCCCCATCTTACTTTGTCACAGAGCCCGCATCCCCAGAGTAGATTCTTTTTGCCTTTCTTGTGTATTCAGCTCTGACAAACAGGACACTGCTAGAAAGTCCCCCTCACCGGGGACAGTGGGAAGGATGTGATGCTCGGCCTCTGGACACTGGCAGAGGGCAGGAGAGGCAGGTGAATCAGTACGAAGTCCTGGGGAGGCCAGAGAGCCCCTGACCTCTCTCCTCTTGAACCCAAACTGTGCAAGGGCAGGTCATGCCCTTCCACGAAACAGCTACAAAACCCATGCCTGAGTTTTCACAGGCCCAAATTGCCTATCCTCAAACCCCCATCCTCTGCGCCCCCCCCGCCCCCCACACACGGGTTCACGCACTTGCACACACATAACCCAGCACTCCAGGGGTGCCCGGCCAGGGCTGCCCCAGCACTTCTCTCTTCTGGGAAGGGGGATGGGACCCTCTATGTGAGGTCAGAAAGAAGACCCCAGCCCCTTAACATCTCAGCCACAGGGAGTGGAAGTCCCACATAGGGTCCAGGCCTGCAGGTGTGGAAGGTGGAAGGATGTGAGGCCTGGGTGGGGAGGGAGGAGCAGGGAGCCTCCCCAGGGACCGGCCCTCCCTCAGGCCTGACTCAGAGCACCACCCAGGAGGGACAAGGAGCCAGCCAGCTCTAAGCCTCCTGCAGGCTTTTGGCTGTGTGTGCAGGCACAGGCTGACTCCATGTGCATTCACCAAATACTTACTGAGACCTACTATGCGCCAGGCACTGTTCTAGGTTCTGAGGAGACAGAGGAACCATATGGTAGGTGGGGAGGTGAGAAGTGCTGGGGAGGAAAATTTGGGAGAGAAGGGTGGCAAGGAATGCCAGAGTCAGGGAGGGCCTGGTGAGACCTTGGAGGTGAGAGTGATCCCTGAGGACCTATTGGGAGGAGCAAATGTGGCCCAGGGAACTGCACAGCACCAGGAAAACAGCAGCACGCAGTACCGACCCTCACCACCTGTAGGGCCCTGTGCCCCGTATGTGCCTGCACCCCTTGCCTCAACCCTGTCGGGGAGGAGGCATGGTGATTCCCCCTTTACAAAGAGGAAAGCTCAGAAGGATAAGGAACAAGCCAGGCAGCCCTGCGGGCCCTGAGCTCTCCCACCACTGCTCCCAGGATACCCAAATCTGTGGGGTCCTCTCCCTGCCAGCAGGCTGTGGTGGGGGGGCGGGGAGGGGTTAGGCCCAGCCCTTGAGGATCCAGTGGCCGAGCATAGTAGAGGAGGACCAAGTGCTGGACGACCCCCTGGGCCTGGCCTTGCAGGGCCATTATGCAGTCAGACCAGACATCTACCAAATGTCAGCTCCCAGGGTCCCCCAAATGCCTCTGGGCCCCAAGGAAGGCTGCCTCCTGTCCAGGTCAGGGGCACAGGGGACTGACTGCCCACCCCCTCTCCGTCTCAGAGCTGGTCCTCAGTAGCCCCCAGTCCATAGGATCACACTCAGGTGGGACTCACAGATTTGGGGGGTGCAGGGCCTGGCAGGCCATCACACTGTCTCCCTCGGTCCCTCCTCCTCTGCCCCTTGGGTCTCCAAGTGTCTGTGAGAAGTCCTTTCACAATGATTCTCTGTCTGCACCCTTGGGGCCCCAGGGGAGACTGTAGGGAGGGGGTTAAGCCAGCAGGTGCCTTATGGAAAGGGTCCCTTTGTGCTGGGGTCCTGTCAGAGAGGCAGGCCCAGCACCAGGTGTGTATCGGGAGGGGCAGAACTTTATCTCAAGAACTCCCCACCGCCACCCCCGCCCACCATACCGAGCACAACCGGTCAATGAATGCTCTGGGCCACTGTCTGGGGACGGCACATATGGAGCAGGCATGGCATCAGGCTCTTTGGTTTCCCTGAGCCTCACAAGAACCCCAGGAGGCCATGGGGCTCAGGGACGGGAAGAGCTGCCCCAGGTCACACTGTATGTTGGCCACAGACCCCAAGTCAGTGGGACTCAAAGGTCGGGTCCTTTCCCACTGCATCACTTCCCCTCTGTGGCCAGGCTGCCCCGTCTCAGCCCAGCCCCAGGCTGCCCCTGCCTCTGCTTGCTGAGGGGTGAAGGAGATGCAGGTGCCCTGCTGCAGAGCCCCTTCTCACCAGGGAGGCCCTGCCTCCTTGGCAGGGGTGGGAAATACCATCAGGTTGGGGCCAGAACCCTTAGGCCTGGGCGCCTCCTACAGAGAACGTGAGCTCCCTGGGGTGGGCCCAAGGGCTGCTCACATCCAGATGGCCTGAGGGGACAAAAGAAGCTGTGACTCTGAACAAGCCCTGCCCCTCTAAGAGCCTCGGATGCCTCATCCATATGGGCACCCCCCCCGCCCCCCATTCCCCAGTGATCTCAGAGAGCATGAATCTGCAGCTTCCAGGTCCAGCTGGAGGGCAGCTCCTCCAGAGGCCTCAGGCCACCCAGCCCCTCAGACCTGCCCCCCTCCCCGCCCCACCAAGTTACTGCCTCCGATGTGACTACCCTGTGACAGTGACCAGCCTGAGAGGTCTTACATTTGCCTGAAGGTTTATGTTGAAAATAACGACTTCGCAATCTCAGTCCTCACAGTGGGGAGAAAGGCATTCATTAGCCTGACCCCATCCTACGGATGAGGAAACTGAGGCTCTGTGAGGGTAAGTGATCTGCCTGAGGGCATGAGAGCAGGAAGCAGCCAAGCGTAGCCTCTCCTATCCCTCCCACCCCCCACAGCACCAAGCACCAATTCCGGGCTTCGCTGGGCAGGAAGGCTGTCTTCCATTACTTCCCTTGGCCAAACTGCCTCCTGGTCAGTGTCACTGGCCTCCAGACAGCACACAGCAGCACCACGCTCTGGCTGGGGGCAGCAGGCGTTGCTCATTGCTCAGCTCTGCTGTGAGGCAGAGGCGGCCTCTCGGTTCCAGGGCCCCTGCCAAGCTCGCAGCAGCAGGCAGCAGCGACAGCCTCGTGTTCCCCCAGCACTTGGAAGGCTCCCAGATCCTTGGCTAGAGAATGCGATGCCACTTCTCTTGTTATATGTCACCAGGTGGCAAAGAAAACGTGGCACAGGGACCAGAAAGAAGTGCGCCCTGTGCTGGCTTGGGGGGAGGCCTGGGGGCATGGGGAGGACGTGCCCTTGTCTCCAGCAGAAAGTGACATGCCTGGAAGAGGCAGGCAGGCTGTGTCCACACCGCCCTCCTCTCCTGCTTGGACACCATGCTCCATCAGCCCCCAAAGACCTCCCCTCCCCACCAACACACACTGCCCTGCAAAGCCCACCCTTTACGGCCCAGGCTGGTTTCTAGGAGCCACCACCAGGCCCTCTGAGAAGTCCCCCTCTCCTGGACCGCTGCGGGGAGCCTGCCCATCCCCTCAGAGACCAATGCCCCCTTTGCCTCTCACCTCCAGCCTCCTCCTTCAACCCTGGACCCAGCCAACCTGAGCACAGCAGTTGGCTTCCCTTCCCAAAGGCTGAGGGAGCACCAGCCGCAGGCATGCTCGAGCCCCATGCTTGCCCCTGTCCTCCTGGTGTGGGTGTGGGCCCTGCTGAGTGCGCTCTCCTCCATGAAGCTTGGCCGGCCTCTACGACCTCTGCAGTCTCCTCATGTGCTAACGGGTACCAGCATACTGTCCTGAGGGGCAGACCCCAACACATGGCAGTGGCGCTTTAGAGCCGCCCTTCCCACACTGCTTCCTCAGGTACAAGGCCTGTGCCTCTCCCACTTCTATATTCCTAGCTCAGGGCCTGCCCAGCAGAGAGGCCCAAACCTTTGTTCATTGATTAGGTGCATGAGAAAACAACCCAAGGAAAAAAACAGAGGACTGGGGCCAGCAGTCGGCTCTGCCACTGGTTAGCTGTGCGACCGTGGACACACCTCCGACTACAAGTCTCAGTTTCATTAACTGTGAAATGGGGAAACATTATCAACCTCACAGGTCTGCTGGGAGGGCCACAGGAGCGACTGTGTGAGAAGAGCTCTGTAAAGCGTGAAATGCCCTGCAAACGTCAGGTGACATTTGGGACCTCAACCGGAATCCATGTGGCTGAGGTTCTCAGCAGGGCCCGAGGGGCTGCCTCAAAGACAGTCAGGTGTCTGCAAAACCTGAGCACTAGGGCTGGGGCTCTAGACTCGGTTCTGGAAGGAACCCAGGGAAAGGAGAAAGGCAGGGCCCCACCCTCATGGAGCCTGCTGCGAGATTCCAGTTGGCCGATCCTTCAGTGAGGAGCATGAGCTCCGGCTGCGATGGTGACATCAGAGCAGAGAGGCCCTGCGGTGCTGGCGCTGCCCAGGGTATCCAGCAGGGAGCAGTCACAGGCCTGGGGATGGAGGGCAGGCCTGGCACCAGCAGGGTGGGGGTGGGGAGGGCACCATCATACTCCAAGGGAGCCAGGACTGGCTCTCTTCCTGAGGTCTCTTCCCTCAGACCTCCCATTCACTCCTCGAGCTCCCATGTGCCCATCTGGCCACAAGGGAGCGGAGGAGCCCCGACTGGCTGAGAGGATTTCTAGACTCCAACCCTGGCACTTCCACAAATTCTAACTAGACCCAAGGGAGAAGAAAAGCATAGTCATGGCACAATCTCACTGTCAACCCAGAAACTGCCCCCCGGCTGGCTCATCTCACGTAATTCTCACAGATTTATGAATTCACAGCATAATTCCCGGATTTTCACCAGTTTTTGAACTTAGCTCTGTGATTTCAAATACTAGTTACTGCTCATTGAGGGGTCCCCTGGCACCGTGTAAGGCATTGACACAGTTTATTATGTGAGACACCAAGCATGCAAACAGGCGTGGGCTAACACTTCAGGCACAAAACCTCTGTCGTTTCATTCAACCCTCACCACGCAATGAGGAGAGGAGAGTGCTGTCCATTTTACACCTGGGGAGACTGAGCCTCCAGGAGGCAGACCAGGTTATGTGGGAACAGCAAGGTTAGGACGTGGAGTCAGACTGGGCTCATGGGGTCCAAGCCCTCCGACCCGAGCCTGCTCGTAATTGTTCTGTCAGTTTCCTCATCAGCAAAATCAAAGTAGCGGATGAGAACAGTGATTTCCAAACTTTGTTTAGCTACGGACCTTTGTTCAAATGAAGTCTTAAGTGGAGATGTGGCACATCAGATGGATAAAGACCTGGGGCTCTGCTGGAGTGGGAAGGGGGCTGGAGTCCCACCAGCTGGGCGCCCCACCTCCCCCAGCATGGCCTGCTGGAGCGCAGGGGAGTTTGGCCCTGTGGGGCACTGATCGCTGACCCAGAGCCTGTCAAGCCCTGATCCGGGCTTCAGCAACAGTGAATGCTTACTGAGCCAGGCACCCAGCCGTGGGGTGGGGCAGCCCGGGGGCTGCAGCCCTCACAGGTCCTCCAGGGAGGGGTTCTCAGAGCTCCTCAGCAGGGACAGCAGGTTCAGAGCCGACAAGCCGGGCACGTGGCCAGCGCAGATCTGCAGCATACGTACCAGGCGCTGTGCCATGGTGGCTCGAAAGCCTTCCACCTGCAGAGGAAGAGCAGAGAACAGTGGGAGGCAGAGCTGGGGGCCAGCTCTGCTCCCCTGATGCAGAGCAGATGCACAGGCTGCCAGAGGTGAGCTGTGGGAGGAGACATGGGGCCAGCCCAGAGCACCCTGCCCACCACGGCCATGCCCTTGTCTATGGCACACTGCACCAGGCAGCTTCCAACCACCTCAGCGTACTGAATCCTTTTACCACCCTCCAGGGACACTGAAATGAAGGCTTAGCAAGCAGGGCTGGCGAGGTCAGGGAAACCATCTAGAGTCACACAGTGATCACAGAGCTGGGATCTGAGCCAGGGCTAGTCCCACCAATGCCTGGGAGGCACAGGCCCCAAAGGCTCCCTTACCTGGGATCTGAGAAAGACACTCACAGGGATGGAAAAGAGAGGTGGACAGAGAGTGGTCCTCCCCAGGGATGGGGAGGTGCCATCGACAAAGAGTGCCTTTATCAGGGCTTTTGATGGGCCGGTGGGCCCAGAGGAGCTGTGGGATTAGGTAGGGGCAACAAGACTATTCCAGGGCCTGGTGCCAGCAAGTGCTGGGCAAATAAGAGACCCTCCATAAATGTTTATCGAAGAACAGTGATGCTCAGATGTCCTCCCCTGGCCAAGGGGTGGCCTCAGAAACATCTTCTCCTTCCTTTGTTCCCTCTCTAACTGAGGAAGGGCGAACCATCAACCCAGACACCCAAACCAGAGACCGGGCATCCTCAAGTCCTCCTGCTCTTGCTCCCATCATTTGTCACTCGTGATCTCCACGGTTCTAAGTCCAGAGGTAACATCTCAGTCCTCATCGCACAGCCTCATTCTCACTGAGATTCTCCTCTTGGCAGAATCTGATGTAGCCGCTGCCTCTCTCTTTGAAATGCTTTTTCTACCTGGCTCCCGGGACCCCCACTTACCCAGCTTTTCCTCCCACCTCACAGGCTTCTCCCTCCTCTTTATCTGATATCTGAATGCTGGGCCCCAGGGCTTGGCCTGTGCATCTCTCCTCCCAACACTTGCTCCTTAGGTGACCTCATCCAGTTCCACGGCTTTAAAACCATCCAATTGCTGAGGATGCCCAAATTACATCTCCAGACCTTTCCTCCAAATGTCAGACACACGGATGCAGCTGCCTACTGGATTTCTCTGTAGACATCTGACAGACCCTAATCTTAGCACGTCCAAAATGGAGTCCCTGGGAGCGCCCCCAACCTACTCCCTACTGTCGTCCCATCTCAGCCAAAGGCAACTCCCTCCTCCCAGCTGCTCAGGCTGAAAACTCCAGAGCCATCCTTGCCTCTTCTTGCTCTCCTGTCTCACATCCAAGCCATGAGCACGTTGTATTGGATCCACCCTGGAAACACTCAGGGGACCATCCCGTCTCCTCTTCCCTGGACACTACCGAGCCTGGGCCACTCTTAACTCTTCTAGAAATAGTCCCCGGCCCCATCTCCCTATTTCTGTCCTTGCTTCCTTCAGTCTACCTTCTTCCCAGCAGCTGGACGGATCCACATAAACCCAAGTCAGGCTGCCTCCCTCGCTGGCCCCACACCCTCCAGCAGAACCAGTTTTATTCCAAGTAAAAGCCACTGCCTTTACTACGACCCACAAGGCCCTCCTGACCTGGCCCTGGTCACTCTGGCCCATCTCCACTGCTCTGCCCTTTGCTCTGCTGCAGCCACTCAGGCCCCTGCGGGACCTTGAACTCACCAGGTAAGTTCCAAACTCAGGGCCTTTGCACTGCTCCCACCTAGTGTGCCTTCCACCAGGCGTCTCCACACTTGCCTCCTTACCTCCTTTGAGTCTTCACTTTGACGGTTCACTTCACTTAAGGGTCACTTTTTTTTTTTTAAAAGATTTTATTTTTTTCCTTTTTCTCCCCAAAGTCCCCTGGTACATAGTTGTATATTCTTTGTTGTGGGTCCTTCTAGCTGTGGCATGTGGGATGCTGCCTCAGCGTGGCCTGATAAGCTGTGCCATGTCCGCACCCAGGACTCAGACCAACGAAACACTGGGCCACCTGCAGCGGAGCGCACGAACTTAACCACTCGGCCACGGGGCCAGCCCTTAAGGGTCACTTTTTTAGTGAGCCCTCCCAGCCCCAAGTCCCCCTATCTAAATCTTACTGCTTTACCACCACCTGACATGTTGCGTCCCCATTCTCTAGCACATTACACATTCTACTTCCTTACATTGTTTCCTCCACTAGAATAGAGCTGGGATTTTTTTTTAATGTTTTGTTCTTTGCTGCATCTCTAGAGCCTAGAACAGTGTTTGGCCCACTGTAGAGCTGTAAGAAGTATTCGTTGAGTAAATCCTCTTACTCTAAGTTCTCTGGCTTTTGCTCTAAAATATACCTCCAAGCTGCTGCTGTTCTTGCTCAGCCTCCACGGCCTGCCTCCTGCAGCAGCCTCGTCCCTGGGCCTCCTGCCTCTGGCCAGGCCTCCTCAATCCACACATCACACTCCAGAGACGTGTCCCCAAAACCCAAGTCTGACCACAGCATGTCTGCCACTGTCACCTACAGGAAGGAATGCCTTAAATCCACTGCCAGGCTTCTAAAGCCCTGCAGATCCTTCTGCTGCTGCAGACATTACATGCGGGTCTATCTCGCTAGATTCCGAGAGAGCAGGGCCAGTGTCTCACTCATCCGGGTTCTCAGGGGCCAGCACAGGGCCCTATGGGCAGAGCTAGGAAAGAATCTCACTGGGCGAATCCCACACCTCCCTAGGTGTGTTTCTTCATCTGTAAAACGGGGTTAATAATCTCTGCCATGCAAAGGCCTCAAAATATGGCAAGGCTCAAACTCGACTATGCAGAGGAGGAGGGTGCCCTGAAAAGGACAACATGGGTCTGAGGAAGGATGACTGTCCAAACACCGGGTGCTCCATCCTGGGAATGCCAGGTCTCTGTTCTCAGCAGGTCTGCTGCTGGTAGAAATAAACAGCCTGCCGCAGGCCTTTTCTTGAGTTCTCAGGCTCCAGGAAAACCCAGGACCTGGTATGGCCTGCCACCTCCTGGCCAGATACAGAATTGCACCACCCATAGCAAGGTTAGGGAGCACCACAGACGGCCGGGTACGCACACCAGCGCTGTGGGAGCAAAGACTATGATTCCCCTTCAGAGATAAGACTAGAGCTGTGCAGGGAGGGGCAGTGACTTGTCTAATACCATGCAGTCCGCAGGCTACGATGGGCAGACCAGCCTCCTGGCTCTCCCGCTTACTTACTAGCTGGGTGATTGTGAAGCAAGACCCTTCTCTCTGGGTCTCGGTTTTCTCAGGTTCCTTGAGGAAAGCCTAGCAGGGGCCTGACAGAGGCAGGCACCTCAGGTGTGACCCAGACTTCAGGGTCCTATCTGTGAGATCAGAGTGTTGGTCTAATCAGGGGTTCTTTTTTTTTAATACCATTTTTTTTGAGGAAGATTAGCCCTGAGCTAACACCTGCCACCAATCCTCCTCTTTTTGCTGAGGAAGACTGGCCCTGAGCTAACATCCGTGCCCATCTTCCTCTACTTTATATGTGGGACGCCTGCCACAGCATGGCTTGACAAGTGGTGCATATGTCTGCACCCAGGATCTGAACCGGCGAATCCCCGGCCGCTGAAGTGGAATGTGTGAACGTAACTGCTGAGCCACCAGGCTGGCCCCTAATCAGGAGTTCTTAAAATACTCATCAAATAGAAAACACAACTTCGTGACACAGTAGCATGTGCAGCTTTACGGATACATTGAATGAGATATGGGGCTGGTCTAAGGACCACTGCAATGCTGGAGGGATGAGACCCGCCCCAATCCTCATGTGACACGGCAACATCTGCCACTTCTATCAGTAACAACTGCAGATTCGGCCAATACCATCGACATCTCTTGCCTACATTCATAATCTAAATTTCACTTAGAGGTTAGCGAAAAAAAGAAGTAACTTTTTTCTTGTCTAACTTCACAGATCCTCTGAGTTCTATCCTCAGACCAGAGGGATCCACAGACCCCAGAACAAGAACCTCTGGTCTAGACGGTGGTGAGGGACCACGTGCTGACTTAGTTCTCTCTGCAGTACATCACTTTGCCTTTGGGAACCGGTACAAGACCCAGAACAGAGCAGAAACACAAATCTTCAAAACGAACCTTAAAACCAATAAACAGACCCCAAACCAACTGAGCAGGCCTGGTGCATGGGTGGGGCAGCCCAGGCCCTGGGAGCCCTCAGCAGACCTTCCATTGGGAACAGCAGCAATTTTGGGGTCCTTTGCTAAAGGTCCTAAAGGACCCTAAAGGACCCTTTAGCAAAAAGCCATCAGGATTCATACTGCACAGAGAGGCTGAAGAGCAAAATTTACCAGCAAAATAGAAATCTTCTTTGCTACCCTCCTAATTAGGGCTCACCTTGTAAGAAACACCAACAGCAGTGTGTCAGGGCAGAACCAACACCATACCGTATCCATCTAACCACTACCCACCCACCCACCATCCCTGCTGCCTGAGGGATGCCCAGCCCTGCACTGGGACTGGACAAGGTCTGCAATCCAGGGAGGTAAGGGGGACATGGGGCGTTCTGACTGCCAGGGCGACTTGAGGATGCACTGGTTAATGAGACAGACAAGATGCCTGGCCTCACGGCACCTATAGCCCAGCAGGAGGGTGAGATACTAACATGAACCCACAAAAACATACACAGACTTAGCTATGAGCAGAGAGGAAACAAAGCAAAAGTAAGGTCACGAGTGACAGCACAAGTGACGAGACGAATGCACAGCATCACCTCACTTTACATCTGTGCACCCCAAGGCTTACAGTGTCTCACTCAAGGTCACAGCCAGTGAGCAGGACAGCCAGGATTCAAACCAGGATCTTGCGTCTCCACCTCAGGACCCCTCTCACTCAGGGGCTTGATGACCCTCCAAGAAGCGTTCCCGCCAGGCCCGCTGTGTGCTGACTGCCCTTTCCCTGCACCAGCGTGATCAGTGTCCTCACCTCCAGGTCACAGAAGAGCAGGGGGCTTCGGTAGGTGTGGGCCAGCTTCACCACGGTGTTCCGGTGAACGCTGCAGTGGCTCTCCCGCCCAGCTGCAAAGAAGCCGCGAGTGCAATGGGTTGAATTCCAGGAGGCACTGGGCAAAGTCATCCACGTTCCCTCTCCGGGCCTCGGTTTCTTACTAGTCAGTGGGGTGACAATCCTGTTCACCTTCTTCTCAGGGCAGTCAAGATCATCAGATTAGAAATAAGGCTGAAAGGGCTTTGAGGGAGGGCTCTATGCAAACATGAGTGTCCTCATCTTTAAAGAGAGGATCATAACAGCCCCGATGCCTGAGTTACTTAGAGATGCAATGAAGGAATATATAGAAATGATCTGGCATTCATTTATTCACCAAGACTTGTGGAGAATAACCTGTACCAGGCCCTCCGCCAAGGAGCTCCCAGTTCAGCTGGGGGGCAGACAGGTCAGACACATCACAGGTGTAGGTGGATGGGTGGGGGTCTCCAACAGACGCATGCATGGGATGGATACCCCGAGGGCCCAGACTGCAGGGCTGGTCAGGGGCGCGTGCCCCAGGAGGCAGAAAATAGGGGTTTGTTAGATAAAGAAGAGGAAAAAAGCACTTGTGAAAAGCCATATGGTCTAATCACGAAGGGTATAGGCTGTGGACTATGACTCTAGAGGTGTGGAAATCAGCTCTCCCACTTTTTAGCTGCGGGGCCTCAGGTAAGTGATATAACCTCAGGACTAGTTTCTTCAGCTATAAAATAGAGATAATAATACCCGCGTCAAAGGGCTGTTTGTTGTGAAGATTAGGTGATACAGAAACACAGCAACCAGCAGTGTCTGGCGTACACTGAGCGCTCCACAAGTGTGGGCTCCTATGATTGCCACTGTGAACATTACGATCTCAGGAACAGCACGGCTTGTTCTGAGAACTACAAGCTGCACCAGAGAATGGGAGAGTAGCAGGAGGTGAGACTGGACAGGAAGGCAGAAGCCAAACTGCAAATGCTTTGTGTCTTTACAGGAGTTTGGAATCTACTCTGAAGCCACAGGGAACCACTAGGCAACTCTAAGCAATTAACTCAGCAGAATGATCTGCTCAGATTTGCTTTTAGAAAGACCGACAGCAGGTCAGATTCCAAAGCCCATGTTCTTTCCAACAGCCAGGCTGCCTTAGCAAGGAGGCCACTACAACACCCAGCCACACACTGCTCTCGGTGTGGGCTGGGCAGCAGCAGGCGGGGGACGCACTTACCGCCCGTGGCGAGGAAGCCCACCTTGCCCAGGAAGAAGGTGGCATCCACATGGTGCAGGGACTCCTCCACGTTCCGGAGGCTGGGGTGGCCAGGCCAGGGTGAGAAAACAAACCAGAAGACAAACCTTACAACAGAGAAGGCAGATGCCCCCCTCCTCATTCCACAGAGGCCAGAGAACGAGACGAGGTGACAGAAAATAGCCCTAGAGGACTATTTTGTCCTTTCATTTTTTTTTTAACTACTTTTAATTACAAAGTAACTCAAGCCTGTAAAATAATCAAATAGTAAATATGGATGTATAAGTAAAAAGTAAAAGGCCCCTCTCTAGTACTACCCGTCAGTCTCAACTCCCCAGAGGTAACCACTGCCAATAGCTTGGGGTGTAATTCTTCTCAAATTTTTTTCATATGCAACTACACATAGTGATACGTATAAGCATCTGGTTGGGTTTAGTTGGGTTCGACGTATCTGTCACCTTCTTCAGAATGACCTCACAGTACCACTTTCTGACTATTTTCCCAGTGATGGACACTGACGTGCTCTTCAGTTTTTCCCCAGGACAAAGAATGCTGCATGAACGTTCCTTTACATATGTCCTTCTATATCCTTGTACAACCAAGTGTTTCTGTTTATGTAGGACAGAGGCTAGAAGAACGGCTGGGTCACAGTGGGTGTCTTTAAAAATGTATACAGGCAATGTCAAATCGCTCTCCAATAAGGTTATAGTATTTACAGTCATATCAATTATATGAAAACATGCTTTTCCTCTAAACAAGGGCACTCTGACCTTTTGGGCCAAGGCTTTCATTCACTGGTGTCCAGAGAGTGAGGAAGGAATCTGGTGTCTCCTGGCCAACAGCCATCTTGGTCAGAGGGCCCAAGCCAAGGTTTCAGCCTGAATGAACAAGGCCTGAGGCCATAGCAATGATGGCTCTGCACCTAAGTGTCCCTTTTGGTGAACAGAGGTACCTCAAGAGCGACAGATCCACTGAGCCAGGACCCCCTGGCAGCCATGGCAGATCTCAGCCCTCTCTCAGTCTCCCATGGGCCTAGTCACTGCTGACTAGTTCCAACGGGTCAGGTAGCAAGTCTGCACTGAACCCTGATGCTACGGGTATCTCGTGTTTCTATGTCTGTCAGGGACACAGAGTTGGCCTCAGAGAGCATTAGCTGAATGACTGATGACACCGCCGGGATTTGCCAGTGTCTTTTTGACATCATGTACTGTCCACTGGCTCCCCCTTCTTACTCCCTAGGTTAACCCCAGGCAGTCTCTCCCTTTCTCCTCTCCTTCTCTTCACAAGCAAGGTCACCGTCCCAGTGTACCCCTAAGCCAGCTCTTCTTGAGCCGTGACAGCCCCCATCCCCTGGCTCTCACCTGTATTTGCTGTGAAGGTTGACCACAAACATAATAAGGTCAATTCGGGGCCGAGTCACATTGGAAGGCAGAGGGAGGGACTTTGCCAAGTGGCTGAAAAACAAGAAAGTGCAGGACTAGATATCCGTGCCGCCATCAGAGTGATTGTTCACAGGCTGCCCTTCCTAGGGGAAGAGGCCAAGGGCTCCACACCTATTCACCTGATACCCTCGTGGGCAAGACTCCTAGGGGAGCACAGGTGCAGGGCAGAGCTGGTCCAGTCCACACTACTCCTGTCCAACTCCATCGGGCAGGAAGGAGCTCTGGTTAGTAACCACCTTGGCAAGAGGGAGTTCTGGACATAAGATGGCATGGGGCTAGCCAGCTACACTGCATGCTGCGAGGGAGACCAGGCTCAGAAGACGGGTGTTGGACTGTGATGTTTAGGGGTTAAGACTGAACCCCTTTGGAGTGTGACAAAGTGAGCTCAAGTTCCAGTTCAGTGCCATCTACCAGCTATGTGACCTTGGGCAACTCACCCTCATCATCCTCCTCTGGACTTGGTCTCTGGTTATCAAATACCTACCTGAAGGTTTTTCTTGAACCCTCTACTTCTGCCCATTTCCACTTATTCCAATTACCCATCTCCTTTTATCCCCCAGCTTCTAATTCATGAAATACCAAAAAGTACAAAAGTTAAAAACACACACACTCCTAAAAGTCCAGTTACTTAGAAATTACTAGTATTAATTAACATTAGAACATTTTTCTAAACATCTCTTCATGTACATAATGTATACACATTCAGATACTTGAATAGATATAATCTAAAAATAGAATAGTATGAATTTAATTTTATTTGAATTGGATGGATGTAAAATAACTAAAGTAGAGCTAGAAAAAATAGATGAAAAAATTAGTAAGTTGGTATCATTTTTAACTATATGTTCCAATTTTATCTATATTAGATTGAGTCTCTATTATGAAAAATGAGAAAGTTAACAATCTTATAATTTACCCTAGAATTTGACAAGACATAAATGTATATTTACATTATTATTATTGTTATTATTATATACATATATATTTTGCTCTAACTATAACTTTGATCCAGGCAGATGAAGCTGCCACTCTGGAACACTGCTGATCGCCATGGGAGAGGCATAGGGCAATGAGGAGGGTCTCTCACTGGCAATTAAATGCTTCAGCAATAGAGATCACAATTTTTGCTCACAGCTCATTGGTCAGAACTGATCACATGGCTCCACACATCCACAAAAGTTTAAATGCTCCAAATGTGGAGAGCTGGAAGCATTTGGCAACAGAATCAATGGTTTGCGTTTCCTGCCTAAAAGTCTGAAGAACTATTTACCCTTGAACTTCAATAACTTAACCAGGATATAATGTGACAAAAGTATTCTGTATCCATTTTTCCTGGAACAAGATATATTTACGCTTTCTAATGGACAAATTCAACTCTTCATTCATTTCAGGGAAGTTTTCTTCTACTACATCTTTGAACGCTTTTACGGTGATTTTCTCAATGCTTTCTTTTTTGTAAACAACTTAGTCTTCAACCACATGTACTCCGCTCCTTGCTGTTTCTAGGCATTTATTAGATAGCTCTCTAATGGTATTATTTTGGGCCCTTTTTTGCCCTTCACCCTGTAACCTTTTTCCTCTCATTCTGTTGTTTTATCATTTCGTCTTTGAATGCTTCTTTTAAAAACTCATGTTCTTATCAAGTTTCTCAATGGCACAAAACACTCAAGAAGGAGATTTCTTCTCCTTTTCCTGTACATTTTTCCAGAGTGGGTACTCTATCAGATTTTTGCATGTCACGTGACTAGCCCTTTTTCAGCAACAGTTTCCATGATACTTCTTTCCATCTTGTTTATGCTCAATACAGGCAATTTTGTCCACATTTTCCATTTACTCTGATGCTAATTAAATGAATTTTTAAGAATCCTTTCCTATTTCTGAGCTAAGGGTTTGAGATTGTTGGTTATTGTGTTTGATGTTCTGTAGCCTAAGAGTCTGGGAAGAAGGGTAGAGCACAGATGGACCTATGAACAATTTGTATTTAGAGGGAAAGGATTATGTCCTTCACCAGAGATTCTTTAAAGGACTGTAACGGGGCTTATTCTACCTAGTAAGGGGCATTCCCAATTCCCGTGGGGGAAATACCCTCTGGATTTGGATCATTCTCCTTCAACACGGACCCCTGGAGCTTATCCTTCCATCAGGGAGAATGAACCAACATATAGTCAGTGACTTGATCCTGCCAGCAGCTGTTTTCTACTCCCCATGAATTAGAAAGAGGAAAACTAAATATGCTTCTTTAGTCACCTTTTCTCCAAATACGGGGTGTCTCTGAGCATCTACTCTGTGCCAGGCACTGCTCAAAGCACTGGGGATTCGTCCGAGAACAAAAGTCAAAGTCCCTGCCCTCAAGGGGATGGGACTGGAAACAAGCAAACAGGTGAACAAGGACATTTCTTATGGTGACAAGCGCTAGAGGAAGACTGAACAAGTGTGTGACAGAGGGAGCAGGAGGATGCCTAGGATGAGGAGCTGACACGTGCAGAAGACATGAAGGAGCCACCCACCAGACGCCGCCGGCAGGGTTGGGGAGGACCGACCGCGCTAGGATGGACACCCCGAGGGGCTGGCCTCTCGGGCGGCCCCTCCGCTCTCCTTCACGCCCAGACCCGCGTTCGGGCCACAGTCGCGCGATCGGACACCCCAGCCTCCGCTACTTACACCTTCAGCTCGGAGGCGCAGTCCTCCTTGAGCATCGCATCGGCCAGCTGCTGCAGCAGAGCATCCTCCGTGCCCACCAGCTGCCCAGAGAGAGGAGGAGGCCGACTGATACCGGGCACCGCGGTCCCGCCCGAGGCCTGGGATCAGGCACGGGCCCAGGGCAGCCGCGACACCCAGGACTCTGGCTCCGGCTCCCACCAGGCACGGGCTGACGCCCGAGGTCTGCACCCGCTCGGGGCCCGTCTGCCCAGCAATTACTACCTTCCCGGCCCCTCCCTCGGACGGCCTGGCTTCTCCGGGAGGTCAGACCCTGCGACCGGAGGAAACCAAGTGCCCGCCCGGCGCCCACCTCAGCCACCCTGCACGCTCCCCGCCCGCGGCCTCCCCGCCCAGCCACCCACCAATCAGGAACCAGGAAAGAGCCCGCCGCACACCTATTGGTGGGGGCGTCTCTTAGCCTGAGAGAGCGCCTACTCCGATTGGCTGAGAGCGCGGCTCTCCCGCCCACCACTCCCCTGCCGGAATAGCCCGCGCCAGCACCTCAGAGCGCGCAGACGACCGCGCGGCTGAGGCATTGCGGAGGAAGAGGGGCGGGCCGGGGTAGCGGGGCTGCTGACGCTCACCAAGATGGTGGCCGTGTTCAGGCCAGGCAGCTTGTCCAGGGGCCGCAACACCGACATCCCAGTCGCAGGCCGAACCGCCGCTCTTGTGGTGCGCGCCCGGCTTTCAAACCGCCCCGACGCCCGCCCCTAGTGCGCGACCGAGGGGCACGTGACCCTCTTTGGGCGGGGCTTCGTGGAGTGGGGCGGGGCCCTCTTAAAGGAACCGCTACCTCATTTTCTGAGGGAGAATTCCAGCGCCGGCCCCAGGCACTTAAGGTGCTGCCCATGGGACAGGCCTTTTATTTCCTGTCTCCGAGAAAGAAAATATTCAGTGATTCCTGCGTTCATTTTCGTTCACTCATGCTCATTCGCCATATTCTTGATTCCTTCCAAACCTGCCCGTCCCGCGTCTTCTCCATCTCAGTTGACTCCATCCTTGCAGCTGCTCAGAACAAAACCTTGGGATCATCCTTGGCTTGTCTTCTTCATACCACACATACAATCCGTAAGCAAGTCTGTGGGTTTTAAAATGCATCCTGAAGCTGACCACTTCTCACCACCTCCGTTCCACTATCAGGACAAGCCACTGTCATCTCTCACCGGGACTGTTGTCACAGCCTTCTCACTGACTCCCTGCTTCCACCTGGTCCTCAGGGCTGCCACTATTTACTACACAGAAATAAGATTCATCCTTTTAAAACAGAAGTCAGAGAAGGCCACTTCTCTGATCAAACCCACCAGAGTTCCCGTCTTACTCAGAGTCCATTGCAAATGCCTTCCATGGCCTTTGAGACTCTGTGTGTTCTGGCTCCTGACAATCTCCCTGGGCTCATCTTCTGCTCTTCTCCCTCCAACACCCCTCTAGCCGTGAGGGCCCCTAGGCTGTTCCTAAATAGTCCAAGTATCCTCTGACCTCAGGACCTTTGCCCCTGCAGTTCTCTCTGGCTGAAATGCTGTTTTCCCAAGTAGTCTTATGGCTTGTTTCCTCACTTAATTCGTGCTTCTGCTCCAATGTCACCTTATCAGAGGGGGTTTTCTTAACGACACTGTCTAAAATATCAAGCCCTCGTGCCACACACTCCCTGTTTCCCTGTTTCCCTTTTTCTGCTTTATTTGCTCAGTAGCAGTAATCTCCGTTTCACATATCATCAATAACTGTGCAGCCTCTGAGATTTTACTGTACTTACGAACTAATAAACTGTTACTAAATAACTGTTACTAATAAAGTAATGAACTGTTACTAATAAAGTAATAAAGTAATAAACTATAAAGTAATAGTTGGTTACTATTTCATAGATGCTGGCAGAAGACATGAAACTCCTGTGTCAGAGACAAAGGACTTTGTTACTCATGGTGAAAGCAGTAGCCAGGGCTTCATGTGTGTTTGTGTCAGTTCCCCATGTCCCCCAAGTCCCGCAAAGGACCCATCATGGATGCCCGTACACCCCATGGATGGCATTACAGGAGAGGAACACAGAGATTAGAGATTCACTGCTTTCATAGTGAGTGGTAGGAATGCCTGTTCTTTGTCCACGTGGGGCGAGATGTTACTCCATCCTGCAAGGTTACTTGCTGCAAACACAACCCTGAGACACGGAGATGTTACTCCATCCTGCAAGGTTACTTGCAGCAAACACAACCCTGAGACATGAGATGTTACTCCATCCTGCAAGGTTACTTGCTGCAAACACAACCCTGAGACATGGCCCTGGGGTAAAGAGCTTTCAGGACCTTGCTTTCTTGGCATACCTAGCAAGAACCTGCAGGGATGACGCTCAGGGCCCAAGGCAGACTGCTTCTCCCAACAGTTAAGTAATTACTTGCTCATTGTCTGTCTCTCCAACTAGAGCACAAGATACATGAGGGCAGAGACTTGTCAGTTTGTATGTCCAGCACTTTAAAAAGTACCTGCTACATGGTAGTGGCTCAATAAATATTTGTTGAATGAATGGATTGATCTAATCCATTCATACATTCTCAGTAGTGATTCTTTCATCATTTCCTACCGAAAACCTAATGCCCCACCCTGAGAACATGGATGAATCAGACATCATTGATCAACTCAGTGTAATGGGGGAGTCAGACAGTGATCACACACTGTGTTCAGTGCTGTGACAACTGGGAGAACAGAGGCATGCTCCTTGTCTAAGCTAAATCCTTCCCACTGCAGACTAAACTCATAATATCTTGCTTAGAAAGAGCTGGAAGTAAATAGCTTCATGGAGCCCCTGCCCCAGCACAGATGGGGCTTCGGATTCCCCACAGCATGAGGTGTGGAGGGGGTCCCTGAAAGTCAGGGAGCAGTGAGTGCTGTGAAGATGAACTAAGACGGGTGGGGATGAATAGAGATGGGTAGGAAGAAGCTCCTTTAGGTCAGGGGAGGCCCCTTTAAGAAGGTGATGTTTAAGCAGACCCTGAATTCACACCACAATCATGATAATGAACATATCCTTTACCCCCAGAAGTTTCTCCATGCCTCTTCGTCATCCCTCCCCTGACCCCTCTCGGTCTTCCCACTCCAAACTATTGAAAAGCACTTAGGCAGCTTTGCTCACAATAGTCCCACACTGGAAACAATCCAAACATCCCTCAGTGGTGAACAGATACACAAGTTGTGGTGTGCTGATACCTGCAACGCCATCCGAAATCAGATCAGTGGGAAGGGGGTGACCGGCACGAGGCAGGAGGGAATTGTCTGGGGTGATGGACGTATTCTAGACGTTGATCTGCGTGGTGGTTGCACAGGTGTATATATAGGTAAAAATTATCAGTTAAGGTTTGTATTTTACTGCATGTACCTTATTTCTCAATAAAAATCCCTCTGTGAATTCAAACTCACTCCCCTTGCCCCATATATGCTGGAGAGGACCCCCATTTTTGTAGGGGCCCAGATGGTCCCAGAGTTGGCAGGGTGTCTAGGGGTGGGGGACCCAGGGTCCTGAAACCATCTCACCCACCTGCCTGTCCTCAGGTTTCTGGGAATGGACTCCCTGGGGAGGCGGTTCCTTGAAGCCTCTTTCCTGCCCCTGGGCCTCCAGGGCTGCTCTCTCCTCCTGAGACAATGACCACTGCTGTGTATGGCGTGCTCACTGGGTGCCTGACACCCTGTCTATAGAACAGGAGGGAGGACCAGGCTTAGGAGGTGGTCCCCTCTGCCCCCACCCTGACTCCCTGGCTTTGTCACTGAGAAGGTGAGTGACCTAGAAGGAGAGGGTAAGCAGCTTCACCTCTCTGAACCATAGCTGCCTCATCCCACAGTGGGCTATCAATACCAACCCAGCTGCGGGACTGGATGAAGTGATGTGGGGGCCACGCCTGGCAATTGGGGTGCTCAGTGCCTGGGAGCCACAACTATCCCAGGCCATATCCCAGCCAGGGGGGCTGCAGGGCTGGTGAGGCAGAACTGGGAGGGGCAGCCCCTGCACGGGGGCCTGAAGGCCAGGCTAGGGCTCCAACCCTGGCCTTGCAACTTTCTTGCTCTGTGACCTTCGACGACAAGTAAATGAGTTAGTGTAAATAAAGCACTGAAAGCAGAGTCTGGCACATGGTAAATGCTACACTGGACCAATGTGTCCAGACTCTCAGTCTCAGTCTTGGTTCTTCTCTTTATAACTTCATATATATATATATGACCCTCATTGACTCTATTGGTCACTGCTTCTGTGTCCTCACCCACTTGCAAGGGACCCCAATTTCTCCCTACCTTCCAATGGCAAGCCTCTGAACCCTCCCAGTTATCTCCGCCAGGGAACTCTCCTCTCCAGGCCCACCACCTCTGGGGCCCAGCGGCCTGCTGGGTGCCTCCCGTCCCTCTCCAAATTCCTCCAACCCTGCCCTGTCTGTCATCTCTGTACCACATGCACAGTGCAAGGGATGCAGAAGAGAAGGCCGGTTGCCAGGGCAACAGAGGATAAAGCCGTTGCTCTGCCAGGTTGCTGATTGGCTGAGACAGGTCCCTCCTCCTGCCATCCTGAGGGTGGGGGGCAGAAGAAAGGGTCTCTTCGTATGGGCAGGGAGAGGTACCAAGGTGCCAAGCCAGCCCAGGACGGCCTCTTCCTGGCCCAGTCAGAGCCCCTGGGCCTGAGAAGCTCTGACTCTTGTAAGGGGCATCGCTTTGCCCTTTCTCTGCCTCTAGCACCCAGGGCGGCTGCAGATGGCAGTGTCTCTGGGGACAGCAGCTGCGACTGAGTCCCCGGGCCGACGCTGAGCTGCCCAGGCCAAGGTGGTGTGCTCAGCACAGAGCTCCCGGAACAGACATCTGCAGGCCGCGAGGTGGGTTTGCGGGCACGCGGGGGGCCACCGAGTGGTGCCAATGGCTTGGGAGGCCGGGAGGAGGCTCTGCAACCCTCACACTGTCCCGGACAGGACCTTGGCTGGAATGGGGCTGAAAAATTCCTTATAGATCATCTGGTAACTGCCACCCCAACCTGTCACTGTGCATGGGGAACCTTGAAGTCCAGAGAGGGTGAGAAGTGGCCCATGGTCACATAGAAGGCCTGTGAGTGTTTTGCTTCAGCTAGCCAGTCCCCTGAGGAGCCTGGAAAAGGTCTAGGGGGTCCTCAGTCTGCCCTAGAATGCCTGGAGTTTTGTTCACAGGGCTGGAGATGATGGGAGACCCTGAACTCTGCTCCACAGATCCACAGCTTTGCAGCTGAAATGGCTTCTGCTCAGCCTGAGTACCACATTCTCAGGTTTAAGTTGCAAGGAGACTGGGGCCCTGCTTGGGGCCAGGGGAGGAAGCACAAATCACCTTGGCTTCAGTCAGGCTAGTTTGCAGCAGCCTCCCCGCTTGGGGTCCCCTTCCCCACCTCCCCCCAACCCAGGCAGCACCAGGCAAATCTGAACTCTGTCTTTGGTGCTCCAGAAAGGCAGCTGGGCAGGAGGGCGCTGTGCCAGCCCTGACTTTGGGCCATTAGCACACTCTTCATTTTATTCCTCCATCAATAGGGCACTTGAGACATTGTGTGTCCTTCAGAACAGCCAGTGGGGAGCCTGGGGGGCAGGAGAGGGGCTCTGGATGGATGCAGGACTGAGAGGTAGCATCTCTCCCTTCCCTGGGTCACAGCCCACCTCGCAGACCCACCTGGAAGTGGGGCGACAGAGGAACGGGAGTTTCGAGACAGAAGTCCAAGAAGCTGGGGCTTCTCTTCAGCCTGCTCTGGAGGTCACTCCATCCATCCCCTTTCTCCCCTCCCCAGAAGCCAAGGTGCGCCTCTGCTCATTTCACTCTGCTCAGGTGTCTTTCCCCACCCTGGAGGACTCAAACCTTAGGATATCGCTGGGGTTTGGGGTCCAGCTCTGTCACTACCCAGCTGGGTAACCCCAGGCAAGTTAGTGAACATATCTGGGCTTTTGTTTCTTCACCTGTAAAATGTGGACAGGCCTGTTGTAAGGTTTGTGAAGGCATTCTTTTGTGTGTGTGTGTGAGGAAGATTGTCCCTGAGCTAACATCTGTGCCAGTCTTCTCTATTTTGTATGTGGGATCCCCCACAGCATGGCTTGACAAGTGGCGTGTAGGTCCACACCTGGGATCTCAAACAGGAGGCAAAAAGATTCCAGGGAAAATGAAAGCATATACAAAGATGGGGACTGCATGTTATGCAGGTGCACGTAGGTGACTGACAAGCAGTTCCATATGATGGCACATAGGGTGGGAGATGAGGCTGAGGGGGTTGGCAGAGAGCAGATGTGGGCACTTTGGGGCCATTCTGAGGAGTCTGGGTGTGTACAGGTTTGTGAAGTACCTTTCATTTTCCTGCCTCCCTGCCTCCTGTTCACCGGAAGTAACCATGGTTAATACTCACTGAGCGTTGATTCTGTAGCAGGTGGTGTTGTGCTAAATGCTCTGTAGGTACTGTCTTGCTAAACATTCACAGTGACCTTGAGAAGTGGGTTCTATTTCTATCCCAATTTTACACATAAGGAAACTGAGGCTCAGAGAATAAGAACGAACTGCTGTGTAGCACTCATTATGTGCCAGGCACTGGTTCTGAGCATTTTACATAAATTTACTCATTTCACAGTCACAATAGTCCTGAGACCTAGGAACTATTTTCATTCCCATTTTACGGATTTGGAAACCAAGGCCCAGGTTTTTTGGGCTAGCGCCTGCGTCCATACTCTTATAATTATGAGATTGGGCGTGGGCCTGAATTCGGGAGCCTGTGTGGGCCCTGTTGACATCAACCATGTCCCCTGGGGATGGGCGTTTGTTCATCAGGCTTTCACTAAGCCACACCTGGCTAGGATGTGCGGGTGGCCGGGGACCCACTCATCTGTGAAGGGCCTGGCCCACGGCAGCCTCTGCAGCTGCGCAGTCAGAGCCGGAAGGGGCGGCTCAGGGGAGGCATCGCCCAGGCTGTCCTTTACTGAGTGCCCTGAGGGATCAGTCACCTCATTGAATCCCCGCTGGGACTTGCACAGAGGCTCTGTTAGTGTCCCCTTCCACAGGGGACGACCCCGAGGCCCAGAGAGGTTAGGCAACTTGCCTGAGGGCACACATGCTGGAGAGGGACTGAGCCAGGTGGGCTTTCAGCTACAAGCCTCCATCTCAGAGGGTGAGTAGGAGCTGGGTGGGCCCCCTGTGGTGGGGGCAGCTCTGTGCTTGGTCAGGGGACACAGCTGCTGAGTCACCATGTGGTCTTGATCAGGTACTTTTCCCCACTCTCCTGGGCCTCCCACCTATAAAGTGATGCTCAGACCTCCTGGCTCTGTGAGGCCAGCGGGTCCCCCTCTGGGCAGGCAGGCAGGACAAGGCGCACCTCTGCTGGCTCTCACCGCCTGTGTCTCGGCAGCCAAGGCCGCCGCGATGCCGCACTTCCTGGACTGGTTCGTGCCTGTCTACCTGGTCATCTCCGTCCTCATCCTGGTGGGCTTCGGCGCCTGCATCTACTACTTCGAGCCAGGACTGCAGGAGGCGCACAAGTGGCGCATGCAGCGCCCCCTGGTGGACCGTGACCTCCGCAAGACACTGATGGTCCGTGACAACCTGGCCTTTGGAGGCCCCGAGGTCTGAGGTGACCACCTCCGGTGGCCGGGCTGGGCGGTGGGCACCAGGCACCCTCTCCCACCCTTCACAGCCCGGAGACCCTGGGACAGAGGGAAGACAACGACTCCTGGTCCTCCAGGCCGTCCCTCGGTGGCCTGGGCCCTCCCAGCAGAGGCTCCTGGATGCTCTGGGGCCCCTGGTGTGGAGGGATGCGGCACTGAGTGCCTTGAGGTGTCGCTGCTGCTGGTTCAGGGCTTGCTCTCCACGTCAGGCCAGCTCACCCCATGGCCGCCCTCCCCAGCTCTGGGGACATCCCCCACTGGCCCCCAGTGCCTTTGTGCTGCCCAGCACTCCTGCCACTCCTCCTGGAGTCAGGGGCTGCTGCCCCTGCCTGTCCTGAACCTCCAGATCCCCTTTTCCCACCAAATGCCCAGTTATACTCAGCTCCCCACTCCACCCAATGGCACTGACTCTGCAGCTTCGTGTGGCTGGCTCCAAAGCTGACCCAGGGAAAGGGCCCCATTTGGAGAAATGTCAGCTTGGTCCAGCCCAGCCCCATCCCTCTGGACTCAGGCTTGGCACTGGTGAGTGTGCGTGGTGGGATGTGCAGAGGGGCAAGACCACAGGGGAAGGAAATGTGTGTGTGTGTGTGATAGAGAGAGAGAGAGTCTGGGGCGAGGGGACAGGCATGGGGTGGGAGGAGAGGCAGGTATGCGTGAGAGGGAGAGTGGGGGCCCCAGGCAGGGTGGGAGATGGTGGGCACGGGGTGAGCTCTGTGGGCGCCAGCAGCAGTTCCCACCCCCGTCCCTCTGCTGGATTTCCCCATCCCTCCCCTTCCCCAAGGCTGAGGTGGCTGGCAGGAGCACCTCCCGCCCCCCCCGCCCCCCACCGATCCTGCACTGAACATCCAGGGCCTCGAGAATTCAGCACCCTCTGAGCCAGGCCCCTCAAGCCCCCAACCCAACCCTGGAGACCCCTCCTGTGTGGAGCACCATTGCCTCATTTTGGAGATAATTTTGGCCCGCCTCACTCTCCTCTGGGGCTTCCATCTTAATTTATTGCAATAATAAATCCTTCATGACTATCTTTGCAGGACTGTCTTCTTTCCTGAAAGTAGATCACGTCGATCACTTCACTGGGTCCTCATAAAAAACACGATACCTCCATATTGCCCATTGTAGGGGCGGGCACACTGAAGCCCAGAGAGCACAGAGCAGAGTTTCTCAACAGCGGCCCTACTGACATTTGGGACCCGATCATTCCTCTCGGAGGAGGCTGTCCTGTGCGTTTGTAGGATGTTGAGCATCTCTGGTCTCTACCTACTAGAAACTAGTAGCACTTGCTCCCTCCTCATGTTGGGATAACCAAAGATGCTAACTGGAATCCCTGGGTAGAAAACCAGTTAGGATATACATTTAGGCACAGAGAGGCAAAACAGTAGGACCTTAAACCAAACTGAATGTCCTTTCTTTCTCATGGTGCAGTCTGTGGGGAGGCGTCAAGAGCTGGTCTGGTGGCCGGGTGCAGTAGTGTTCAGGGTCTCGAGTTGCTCCTCTCTGGCTGCTTCCCTGTGCCTGGGATGTTGCCCTGGCTGGCAGACCCCAGAGGGCTCATCTGCATCCCGAGTAGCAGGGTGGAGGGAGGATGGAGGGGGCCGCCCCCTCCCTTGGGGATACTCCCCTATGGCTGTACCCCTTACTTCCTCTTATATCCCACTGGTCAATACTTACTGAGATGGCTACTCCTGGCTGCAAAGGAGGCTGGGAAGTGTAGCTTCTAGCTGGGTGGCTGTGGTCCATTTAAATAGTCCATCTCCTTGACAGGGGGAGAATGCATGGAGACAGCTCCCGTTTCATTTTTGTAGGGATTTGCTGAGGCCACAGGCCAGTGGGCTGAGATTTGGACCAGGCTCCTTACCCTAGACCAGGGTTCAGGCTTGCACACGCCCCATCTCCGGAGTCAGGGAGCTGCCTTCTCTCACCTCAAGGAGCAGGGCCGCTCTTCTGAACCGGTGAACCCTGGGCCACTGAAGTGGAGCGCATGAACTTAACCACTCGGCCACCGGGCCGGCCCCTCAGCTGTCCTTTTTAAACCAATTGCCCAAGCCTGGGGCAGGGCCCTGTGTATGGTCCAGCTCAGGTCAGGGTCCACCTGGAACAACATGGCTTGGGCTTGCTCATCTCAGAACCAGATAGCTCTCTTGGGATGTTGTGGGGGGAAGGCAGGGTTCAGAAGAAATGATGTAAACTGTTCCCCACTCTCAGCCTAAACGCACCAAACAGACCCTGTTTGAGGTGGGCTGGGCTTGATCGGCTGAGCCCAGGAGAGCCTCAGGCTAGATCTGGCCTGCAGCCAAGTTTGGTTTGTCCAATGCGGTGTTTTGTAAAAATGCAAATTAATTGGCAACATTTATGTGTTAGGAGATTTCACATGAAAACCTCTTTCTGACTCTTTAAAAATAAAAATTCTGGCCACACTGGGTCTGAAGTGTGAATGTGTTCAGGGTTACCAGCTTCACAGCCTCACCAGAGAGGACGTTGACTGCTACCCTGCCCAAGCCTGAACGGTGGCCAGTCCTCCTCACAGGAGAGCTGCCTCTCTCCAAGGTCTGCAGCAGCGCCTCCTACCCTGTGCTGCTGAGGAGGAGCCTGAGTCTCAGAGAGGGTAAGGGATTTGCCTAAGCCTTCCGCTCTTTAGCCTGGATGCTTTCCCAGTCTTCTCCTCAGGGCGTATTACATACGTGTTTATTTACACCTGCTTTTCCTATAAAGGACCCAAGACGGTTTCAACTAGAGGAGCCACATAGATGGAGGTGGAAGGAAATATTCTGACTCTGAGTCCTGTTGTCATATTATTACTTGTCTCTGAGGTTCCTAGCATTCAGAGGGAAAAGGGAAACACAAAGAGGTCATTTTATTCTTATGTGGTAGAAAGGAGAGATTGACTCTTCATGAAAAATAAATTTTCTGGTTCTAAATACTAAAAAGAAATGTCTCAAATGAGATATTGAGAACAACACACAGATTGCATCCTCAGCATTTTTTACAAGAGAGAGTTGACCCAGATGGCAGAGCCAGTGTCCCTGAGGTGGATTTTTCCATCTGCCAGGGAATGCCAGAGGACTGCACTGAGAGGACCTGACCAGAGTATAAAACTCTTCATTTAAATTGCACGTTCTTGGGCACGTTTCCTTAGCTCTCAGATGCACAACTGAATTCACCAAGCATTTCTGTGTGCCAGGCGCTGAGAATCACAGATGATTACAGCCCGGGTAAATGTCCCCTGCTGGTGCCTGGCACTGTGCTCAGTGCATGTCAGGCCCTCTGTAGAGAGCTGGCTGTTTTCACAGCACTCCTGCCACGCCTGCCTCACTGGGTCATGGCAATGTCAAAGGAGACGGGGAGAAGAAACACTGTGCCTCATGCAGCTATCCTCCTGAGCCCTCCAGATGCACGCATGTGCCTGCTCTGCCACCCAGAGTGCAAAGATCCAGAGGAATTGTCCCTGAACCCAAAGAGCTCACAAACTGGAGAAGCAAATGGATGTGTAAAGAGACAAATTACAAGATTGTAATTGCAGCAAGAGAAGTATGTGTGAGAAACAGAAAATGGAACTGAAGAAGTACCTACCTCCCGGGGCAAGGGTTTGTCAAGGAAGGTTTCCCAGAGGATACAACTACTGAACTGGGTTTTCAGGGATGAATAAGAGTTTTCGTTGTAAAGGGAAGAGGAGCCAGCAAGTGCAAAGCCATGGAAGATAGAGAGAACCCAGGCCTTTCTGAGAACTGTGAGTGGTGTCATGTGTTGAAGCACAGAACGCCAGTGAGTAGGTGGCGGGAGGGGAGACTGAACAACCAGAAGCTGGTTTTTCAAGTAAGGCGTAGGTCCAGGGAGAGAACCAGGGAGAGAGTCCTCCCAGGTGCCACCTCCTCCAGGAAGCCTTCCTTGACCACACTAGCAGCTTAATTACAGCCTTAATCTTGTGTTGTGATTTCGTTCACACGTCTGTGGAAGGCAGTGATGGCGTCTTCTCATCTCAGCCAGTAGCCTGCCTGGCACTGGGCAGGGCCTCCAAGAAAGCGTGCTTGTTGGATGAATGAGGCCAGTCTCTTTGGAAGTCTTGCCAGGGTCTACCCATCTGCCTGGAGACTAAGATTTTAGAGAGGCTTAGAGACTTCCTGGGGGCCAGGCTGTTGTGCAGGCTATTAAAACGCTTTGGGAGGTTTTGCAGAGTCCTGGGGGCTTTCCTTCCCCACCGTCTGGGAGCTGTCAGCATATGGTGGGTGTGTCTGGGCTGAGCCCAGGACTGGAGGACAGGAGGTGGGAATGTGCAGGCTCCCTGCGTAGGAACGGCTGCAATGTTCGGACTCTGGCCCCGGAGGGTGGCACAGACTTCTCATTGTTCCACCCCCTCAGCCCTCACTCCGGCTGAGCTGGAAGGGCTTGGAAAGGCTGAGAGATCAGCTTTGGGAGAAAAGCAGAGGCTGCAGGCTCCCTCAAAAGACTGTCACACTGTCAGTCAACTTACAGAGAACCCATAAGGTGGGAGGAGCTCAGAATGTGGAGCCTGGAGAACTGGGTGTCCAGCTACTGATTCACTGTGTGACCCTTGGCAAGTCCATCTCCCTCTCTGTATCTGCAGCTGTAAATGGCTGGAATTGATGTGGAAGTCACAGGAAATCACGAGCATAAATACAAATGGAAATCAGAATCACAAGGCAACAATGTTAACAGCTAACAGGATTGAGCTCATTGCACTTCTCACTGCGTTCTTACAACCACGCAGGTGGGTTGCAGTGCTGTTCACCAAATACTTCGGGCTGTTTAGCTCTCGCACGTGGCAGGGTTGCTCCTCCCTGTCTCCTTGTGATGGGTGGGGCCACGAGACTAGTTCTTGCCATTGAGTTGTGATCAGAAGTGAGTCCAGGCCAAATCATTTAATAGCTAGTGCACAATGCCCCTCTCTCCTTCCCTCTCCCGCAATGACCAGCAAGGCTCCACAAGGTGGCTGTTCCCTCAGCTTGGGTCCCAGAGTGAAGAAGACATGGAGCACAGCCTCGGCTGCCCCAAACCACAGTGGCCATGAAACATGCATGAGAAGTAAGTCTTTGTTGTTATAAGCCGCTGGGATTTTGGAATTGTTTGTTACTGCAGCATAATTTAACCCATCCTGACTGATACAATCCCTATTTTACAGATGAAGAAACTGGAGCTCAGTGTGATTGTGACTTGTTCAAAATCACACAGGTGTCACAAACCCACTTTTGAGACCCTAGAGCCTGTGCCACTTGTCTGGGAGGCCACCACAATGACTTTTGGCTTGGGTGGAGGTCTGTCCTCTGAAGCCACTTCCAGGCCTGGCAGTCTTTCATTTGGTGGGAAAGAAACTTGTGTACAGACACGAGGAGGTCATTGCCACCTTCAGCCATGAGAGGGCAGCTGAACTCAGGCCTGTAGTTACCGGGCAGGGGGTGTCCTCCAGGCCCCTCAACACGGGAGGAGAGAGCGGGGCAGATGCGCAGGGGGAGCACGGAGATGAAGGAGACTCAGTCCTTGCTCTCGAGGCCCTAACAGCCCGGCAGGGAGTGAGAGGGAGGAATTCTAGATCTTCAAGCTAGAAGAGACTACAAGAAGGCATCTGGTCCCTATTTGAAAAGGCAACCGAGGCCCAGAAGGGCAAGTGGTCTGACAGAAGTTGCACAATGAACCGTTGGCCGAAGTAGGGAGAGAAGCCAGGGCCCCTGACTTCAGCTCAGGTGTCTTCCTCACAGAGATAGTGCGATCCAGTGGGGGTGGCCAGGAAAGGCTCCCCCTCCCCTGTCTGTCCAGGCAGAACTGTGCCGTCCCCTCCCCCAGCCAGCTCTGTTCTCCCTCAAGTTGGGCTAGTCCTTGGGCCTCAGAGCAGGGAGGGAACGGGGAAGAACTCCAGACAGTGCCCCTCCCCCATCCACTGGACTTCCAGCAGGTTGCCCTGGTAACCAGAGCACAGCCAAGTTTGAAAACTTAAAGCTTGAAGGGGAGAGGCTGGATAAGAAGAGAAAGTCCCACGTCCACACAGTCACCATTCATTCAAGCATTTCATTCATTCATTCTACAGAAACTTATGAGGCTGATTCTTGCCAGGCCCTAGGACCCAGAGAAAATAAAATCCAGGCCCTTTAGAATTATGCTGTCTAATATGACAGCCACAAATTAAAATCAAATCAAATAAAAAAAAATTCAGTTCCTTGGTACTGTAGCCACATTTGAGTGCTAGTGGCTGTTGCATTGGGGAGCACAAATATAGAACATTTCCATTATCGCAGAAAATTCTATTGGCCAGTGTGTCTCCAGAAGCTCACTTGCTAAGAAGAGCAACACACAGGAAAATAGACCAGACCACACAGCGTCATGTGGACTTGGATGTCCTCACCAGCAAAAGGCAGGTGACGAGGCGAAGATTAAAGGAGATGCCAGAAGTATGCTCAGCCTAGTTCCTGGCTCAGGTGAGTGCTCCAAGGATGTGTTTACCGTCACTGATGTCTTATAGTTCCTGTAAGGATCTGTTTACATACTCAGCTTCCTGAGCAGACTTCGAGCTCCTTCCCAGCCCTGGCACAGTGCCCGGCACATAGTAAGAGTTCAGTAAATGCAGCTAGCACTGTCACCATCATTATTATTACTATTGCTATGATAAAGGCAGCCCAGGGTGCTGTGGGAACAGACAAGAGGGCTCCAGCCCGCAATGCCAGAGCCAGGGTGGGTGGCCTTCTGGGTGTCCTCAGGTGCAGGGCTGGGTCATCTGCGCATCCTCAGGGCCAAAGTATGGGGTCCACGTGGAGTGACAGGGGCTCAGGGAACAGTCGTTGCAGCAGACAGCCCCTGCTTCAGCCCCTAGGGACTCCCGCTTGCTTGAGGAAAGACCTCAGGTGGGTGGGCAAGATGACCTGGGGGTCACAGGGCATGGGGGCAATGCAGAGGGAAAGCAGAAGTGAGGTTGGCACTGGGACCGCCAGTGTGGCCATATTCAGAGTAGCCCTCTTCTTACTGGAGACATCTCTCCAGGGGTCAGAGTCTGTGGAGGACAGAGCAGATTTGGGGAGGGCAGGCAGCAGGGCACCACCCCCTGAGTCCAGGGCAGCCCAGCTGGGTTGTTACAAGCCTCCCATGGCCCTTCAGGATTCCAGAGGCTCAGAGAAGCCATTCACTGACGCCCACTGCTGAGAAGCCAGCCCCTCCCTGCCCCAGAGCCCAGCCCAGCCAGGGATGTAGCTGGTGGGACAGGTCAGGAGAGGGCTGGGCCCTAGGCCTGGGAATTGTGGCTTGGAGGCTTCGTGGAAGCCCATGAGGGGACCAGAGGGACGAGGACCCTGAGCAGGTCACAGTGGCCAGACTCTGGGGACAGAGGAGGTGAGGGGCCTGCATCAGCCTCAGCTTCCCAGACTGAGGACTACTGGATCTTTCTTGTTCTCTGATGAAGGTAGGTGGGTATTTGTGTGTAGGAGGGAGGAACAGGACCAAGGCATCAATGGAGGGTATAGGCTCAGTGAGGGGATGGCGATTTGGTGACGTTAGAATAAACAGATCTCAGAAATCCTATCCTCTGGCCTGCTCTCTGTGTGTGGGTGTGCACATAGAGGGTAGATGTTTGTGGTTAAGTGCAGGGTAAATGTGCGTCTGCCCAGGGATGTGTGGTTGTGAATAAGGGCAGGAGGTCAGGGCTGCAGGGACATGCCAGGTGGGGAGGTGATGGAGGCTGGCACAGTCTTGGGTACAAGTATGTGGCTGGAGAGGGATGAGGGGCTGGGGCGGCACTGTGAGGGATGATACAGATCCCCTGCTCCAGACCTTAGGGACCTGGCTATAGGGTCATCCCCCCCTCTCCCATGATCCCTTCCCGCTAACAGTGGCTTGGGCCCCGAAGCATCATGTCCCAGCCTGCTGTGTTGAAAGCAACAGAAACAACTTTCTTCTAGCCGGTAAGTTATATGGAGCCCAGAGTGCACATCAGCTGGTCATCTGGTGCCCCTGGAGCCCCTCTCGGGAATGGCTCACCTGCACAGACCACCAGCCAGAGTTCCCGACCAGCTTCTCTCCCCTCCTCCAGGCAGTCCATTGCATCTACTCCAGTGCTATGCCACCTTTCCCAAGACTACCCCAGCCCACGGAGTGTTTCAACAGCGTCCTCACCACTCTCTTTGCTTCACTTCTGTGCCCCTCTTATCCTGCTGTCACTCTTCCCCGGAGTGACCATTCCCACCTGCAGATCCAACCAGGTCATTTGCCAGCACCTGAGCACCATTGTGGCCTGGCCTAGGCCCCACTGCACCTGCGGCCTTGTCTCCCCGTCATCCCTGATACAGCCTAGGAGCCCCACAGTGGATTTTCAGAAGAATGCCGCGCTTCCTCACTTTTGGGCCTGCCAGGCGAATTACCCCAGCCCCAGGCCCAAACTCCCTCATTTGAAACCAAAGACTGAGCTAATGCTCTCCCGCAATGCTGCCCTCCAGCGTAGCCCTGCCTGTTTCACTGCCTGGCCGGTTCCCCAGGGGCAGGGAATGTGGCTCATTCACTGGACAAGTCTCCTCCGAGCACTCGTCACTCCATATCCCAAGCCTCACCTTCTCCAGGGCCCTCTTCACCTCCTGCTCTGATTCTGGCTCTGATTCTGGCTCCAGCAGCAGGCCAGCCCAGCGCTCTTTCCTGGTTCTGGGTGGGAGCCCCAAATGCAGACCCTGTTCCTAAGCCAAACCGGTCATCCCTCAGCCTCCTACCTGGATGCCTGAACTCCTATTTTGGTTGCTGTGGGTGGGAACCCAGAGCCTTCTGGCCCCTTCTGGAAGAGACAGCGGCAGACAGGCTTCCAATAACCACCGCCCTCCTCTGGGGTCCCCTAAACAAGGCCCCTTCAGACTTGGCAGTGCTTTTTTTTTTCACCTCTAGGCATTAGTGTTTTTGATAACTAATATAAAACTCAAGCCATTGAGGACCCCACAATTTTATATCCTGATATATTACAAGTCATTGTTAAAAATTATATTTAGAAATTATATTTGTATTAGAAATTTATATATGTATATTTAGCAATTTTTGAAATTATAAAGTGAACCTCAATTTTAAAAACTACTTCATACCTTAGTGGCTGTATAATATTAAAATGATAGATTATGCTTTAATTAACAATTACTGGGGCCGACCCAGTGGTACAGAGGTTAAGTGTGCACGTTCTGCTTCGGCGGCCTGGGGTTCACCGGTTCGGATCCTGGGTGCGGACATGGCACCGCTTGGCACGCCATGCTGTAGTAGGCGTCCCACATAGAAAGTGGAAGAAGATGAGCACGGATGTTAGCTCAGGGCCAGTCTTCCTCAGCAAAAAGAGGAGGATTGGCAGCAGCTAGCTTAGGGCTAAACTTCTCAAAGAAAACAAAAAACAGAAAACAGAAAACAATTACTCTATAGCATTTCATATGATTTAAATATTATGCATTTTAAAATAATGTCTTATTTTCCCAGACCCTGGCAAACACTGACAACTAAAAATTAATTTTCTGCTTAGTAAAGACGTTGTCATGCTTTTTATGAACTAGGACTCAAAGAAATGCAAGCTGAGCACCTCACCCCTTCGCGGGCCCTTCTCTCTGTTGATTCCTCAGGGGAAGACGAAAGACCTGGATGGACCACGACTTTGAGATGCAGCCACACAGAGCTTCCAGCCCTGGAAACTCCTTCTCTCGCAGCCACCTGCTGGGGCGCCCTGCCCGCCCCACAAAGCTCCCTGGAGGGGTGTCCCCGCTCATCCCTGTCCTCAGGAAGACCATCCGTCTGGATGCCTTCCCCCAGAGTCACATCTCACAGGCTTCCGGCCGACCAGGCCTTGGAGCCAGGGCCCGGAGTATGCCTCCACAGGACACTGATAATAGCCTTGTGCCCAGGAAGCTCAGCTCCATCTCCTTAACGCTCCGTCAGAACAGCCAGGCATGGTCCCTGGGCCCCCTACCCTCTCACTGGGAAGAGTTGCCCACCTCAGGCAGGGAGGCTGCCACTAAGGGAGGAGGGAGGCTGCCCACTCCAGGCTCACCATCTGTGACCCTGGTGCCAGGGGGCAGGGTCCACTCCGAGGGCGCAGGGAACCCAGGTCTGGCCAAACCCAGCAGGATGCCCATAGTGGAGAAGCCCCTGGTGAGTTCCTACCTGGCCCTACCGTTCCAATCCCGGTTAGCCCAGAATCCTCCGGGCCCTGCAGGGTCAGGCTCAGTGGGTCAGAGGCACCCTGTCCCAGTGACTGCCCATGTGCCTACTAGAGGTTCCCCAGGAAGAGGCAAGCCCCGGTCCAGGGGTATGCCAAGACCCCGGGTGCATCTCCAAAGGGCCACCTCTGCCATGGGGCCTGCGATGGCCATGGATTTACCTACTCTGGACACAATGAAGCCAGGCACAGCCAGACATTTAGCTACAATGGCCACCAACAGACCTAGGTTGGGTATCAATTTGGCCACATCAAACACATCCAGACTGGACACAGGTACAGAGTTCCCTGCTCTGGATACCAAACTGGGCACAGCCATAGCCTTGACTACAGCAGAAACAACTGAGCTGGGCGTAGTCACGGACTTGGTTACCCCAGAGCCAGAGAAGCTGGGAAAAGTCATAGCTACAGCATGCACAGCCAAGCCACAGGCAACCACGGAGAGCACAACTGTGGATCTGGCAGCACCAGCCCCAGTCAAGCCGGGTACAGCCAGGCCGGACACAGCCATGGCTTTGGCTAGAGCAAATACAACCAAACCGGACAGAACTATGGATTCTCTTGCTCTCGACACAAGGAAGCTGGGTACAGCCATGGGTTTGGTTGTGCCGGTCATCCAAGACTCAGCCACTGGGGGGACCACACTGGATAGTGTCATTAACCTGACCACATCAGCCACCTACCCACTGATGCCAAGCAGAAGCATAGACCCAGCCCTGGACTATGCTACAGAATATGGTGCCACAGACCGGGCCACAGAGCCCGCCACACTGGACCTGGCCAGAGAAATCAAAGGTAAGTGCAAAGAGCTTGGCTGGGGATGCATGGGCCTGCTGTGGGGGTGGGGGATATGGGTCTGGAGATGGATTATGCTTGGATAGGTTGGAAAGGGAGGGGGAACTTAAGGGTCAGAGTCAAATGCACCGGAGGAAAAGGGAACGGGGCTGAGGGATAGAACACGGGGTGCACCCTGAGCTGGGTCCCAACCTGCCAGGTCGAGGTCAGGTTGAGGGAAGCCACCAGAAGGAAGGTTTATGGGGGTGACTTGTGGAGGAGCAATTATGCTGAGTCCTTCCTTTAGTATCTTCCATGGCTGTTTCTTTGTTGCCTGAAGAGCTGGAACAATCAGCCGATCTATAGCCCAGTCCAGCTTTAGCAACAAACCACCTACATGAAAACACAGACCAGCTCTTCAGTAAGCGATTTGTCTAAAAGTCATCCCTGTGGCCCTCTTCTGGATGTCAGTAGTGACCTCACCTAAGATTTTTTAAATCATGCACACTCAGCATTTTGGGAAAATAGCTGTTGCTTAAAAGGTGCCTCACCTGGAATTCTCTTTCTTGGCCCCATACCTCCAGTCCTGAAAGGTGAGTTGGAGACTTGTATATATGGAAATCCTACATAGAACTATAAATGGGTCAACACAAGGATTACAAGTTCATTTGGTCTCAGAGAGGCTGTGACATGGCTAAAGTCACACAGCTGGTTGGTGGCAGTAAGCTAATGGGAATTCAGGTCTTGGAATTCTACTTCGGGCAGCCTCATTCCCAACATTTCAAAGGCTAAGAGATTCTGGATCTGGCAGATGCTTGGAAGGCACCTGGCCCAATGCCTTAATTGGGTCTTCGGTTGTCAGACCCCTTTGCCTTGTGCTCTGCACACTGTCTGGGGAAGCTCACCCAGGCTTGGGTCTTCACTCCTCCCTCTGCGACCTCAGCTCTCCCTCCATCTTCAGCCCAGCCCTCCCTCTGGAAATGCAGATGCCTGCTGGACTCTCCACCCAGACATCTCTTGGGCATGTCCAGAGGCTGCCCTTCTCTCTGAACTGACTCCTGCCCTCCCTGATCTCCCTTTCTCAGCTGCAGGCACTGCCACACCAGAAACCCAGGTATCCTCGTCCTCATCTTTCTCCCTCCTCATCCCATCCAGTCTATTTCCAACTCTGTGGATTTACCTCCTCAGTACTTGGCTGTCTGTCCCCTTCTCTCCATCCCTCTGCCCAGTGATTCCACCACCTCCCCCCTGCTCCCATCTCCCCCAGGGCTCTCCCTCCTCCACACAGCTGCCACAGGGACTCATATTTGATGGAAGCACTTTTGGCTTAGCGGTCTTTGGTGACTCACCATTATCTTTCCTTAAAGTCCAGGTCGTTAGCCTGGCTTCTAAGGCTTTGGACTTCTCCAGTCTCTTAGCTCTATATCGCTGTCTGGAATTTTCCCTGCTTCAGCTGCACTGGCAGTTCTGAGTTGTCCCTCGACACCCCGCAGCTCTCACCTCTGGGTCTCCTCACCTCTGCTGCCCCCTCCCTACAGAGTGCCCTTTCCTTCTTCCCTCTCACTTCCATTTGCCTGTCCCTCTTGTCCCTCACTTCCCCCAAGAAATCTGCAGAAATCTCTCTCTTCCCAGGATGCCCACCTCCCTGCACTCACAGTACCCCGTGCCTACCCCATCCCACTGCTTTAGGACAGTCCAGCTTTCTGTCTCTCCCTTTAGACCTGGACCCCTTTGTGGACAGGGATGGTCATCCTCATCCCTGTCCCCCAGGGCCTGGTAACATGCTGTCCATTAATGTTGACTGAATGCATGAAAGATTTTTCTGATGGGTAAATTGAGGCTCAGGAAAGTTCCTGACCAAGCTCAAGGTCACAGGGCTCATCATTCCGGAGCCAGGCCTGGAACCCGGGCCCCTGACTCAGGGCTCTACAGGCGCCCGCGTCGGGGCAGGACAGCGCTGAGCCAGCGCAACATCCCAACCAGCGCGTGACTCACGCGCGCGCACCGCCGCCCGCTGCTGCCACCGGTTCCCCTGCGCCCCCCACCCCCGCTCCGTCCCAGCCAAGAGGGTAGGAGGCCGGGAGCGGGATCCAGTGGGAGGGACCAGGACTGGGATGCGAGCGCTTTTCCCCGCCCGGCATCCCGAGCCTGCAGGCACAGCGCCCCCGCGCGCTACACCGGCCACCCGTAGTCAAGACCGGGTGCCCGCTCCCGCGTGCGGACAGGCGGGGAGCGGGTGCGGGCGCGGGCGCGGGCGCAGGCGGGGGAGGGGCCCTCGGCGGGGCCGGCGGGCGCGCGGGTCACGTGGTGCGGGTGGCAGCGGCGGCGGCATCGGTGCGCGCGGGCAGGGGCAGCGCGGCGCCGAGCGAGCCGAGGGAAGTCCCGGGCAGGCGCGGCAGCGCGGGGCGCAGGGGCGGCGCGGCCCGGCCGCGGGCGGGGCGGGTGGGCGGAGAGCGCGGAGGGGCGAGGCCCGGCTGCAGGGGCTGCTCGGCCCAGGAGGAGCCCGCGCCCGGCTCAGCCTTGCAGCCCCGAGCCCTGAGCATCTTCCCGGAGGAACGGAGACAAAGGAGGATTCATGTCCAAAGGTAGGGCCGCCGGCCCGGCCACCGGCCACCGCCGACCGCCGGGAGGAGGCTGCGGCCCGGAAAAGCCCGGCTGGAGGTGCTACCAGGGGGAGGGTTGCTGCGCCGAGGAGCCCACGCGCGGTGACATAGGCAGGGACACACGCACACACGGTGGCACACACTCCAAGATATACATGCCCAGAGAGATGCACGCACGAGCAAGCGGGGAGAAACAGAGACCCACGGACACGCAAGCATGGACCCAGATGCGCACAGAAAGCCCCATGCTGGAGGACACCAAGAAGCACACACATGTACCCCACGCACAGGTATCAGGGCCACCTACAGCCAGACAAGAGACCCGTGCTCTGACACGGAGACCCCTTCCCCCACACAAGACAGGCGCACACCGAGACAGGCACCAGCTGGTGGTCTCCAAGGGAACTCGTTGGCCTCCGGAGGACTGGGATGGGGGAAGGGGGTGTCCCAGGGCCCTTTGCTCCAGAGAATGGGAAAGGACTAAGATATCTTTTGTGATTCTTTTTCTGAGAGCCAGAGCGGGGGCGGGGGGGACGGGAATGGCCTTGGGGGGGGGGGGGGGGGTCTTAAAGGCTGCTGGGGGCGGGGGGCTGGGGAAGATCTCTGGCTTAGGAAGGAGAAGACTCCCCATCCTCCCACCCCCACTAAGCCAAGGAGGCAGGTGCTATTTTGGAAAGGTCCCTCCCTCTGCTGCCACCTTCCCAACTGAGGGGTGGGGTCCCTGGGCCAGACAAAGACAAAGCCATTCATTTGTCTGTAAAAGAAAGCACCGTGGTCCTCCTTGCTTGGCATGGGGATGGAGGGGTCCTGTTTCTGTCGGGGACTCAGCCAGAGCTGAGTCAGGTGGACAATGCCTCTCCCTGGAGCACTGATGGGGCAGGTGGCTTCTGGCTGGGGATGCTGCAGACAGATCGCCTCCTCTCCAGGAGCCCTGGGAGAGCTGGGAGCCTCTAGCCAGGATGGCATACTTGAGCTACATCCTGCTGTGACCCCATCCTGAGCTCTCCCCCACACTTGGGGAGCCCCCCTCCAATCCCTGTTGCAGGGAAGGGAGAAGGTGTCTTTTAACAGAGTCTGACCCCTTAGCTGTGGCCTATACGATTGCCATTTGCTGGCTGGGGATCAGCTGCTATGCAAAGGGCACAGCATCTGAGGGAGGAGAAAGGTAATGGTTCTAAAATGACATCTGCCTTGCTGTGAGGCATTCATTCATTCATTCATTCATTCATTCATTCATTGTTGAGTGCTCCTGTTATGCTAGGTACATTGGGGCTCAGGGATCAATGAGACATGGCGCCTGCCCTGAAGAAGGCTGGAAACTAGCATATGTTCAATGCCAGGTAATTTACGTCTATGCTCTTAGATCACCTTCACAGCAACCCGGCAAGGTAGGTTCTATCCCCATTTTCCTGAGGAGAAAACGGAGGCTCATAGGGGTCACCTAGCCAGCAGTCAAGCCTGGGTCAGCTGCCCATTTGAAGGCAGCGTGGTGGGAGCAGAGGAGCTGTGGGGGCAGAGGATGGAGCTACACAATTCAACTCCAGAGCAGCATTTGTCCTGCGCCCTGGAGGTCTTTGTGTACTTGTCAGGCACCCTCACCAGACAGTGGGCCCTTGGGGGCAAGGACCTTGTTTAGGGTCCAAAAGCGTCCTTGGCATTTAGGGTTTGGCTGGAGTAGGCTCCCATTTGACAGCATATGAAATGGCCTGGATAGGATGAAGTGAATGAATGAATGAATGAATATATATGATGAGTACTAATGTACTCAGGGGGCCGAGGCAGCAAAGGAGAGGGGCATCACATCAGACATGAAAGCAGAGGCTTTCCTGAGGGGTGGTACTTGGGCTGAGCGGTAAAGAAGAGTAGGACTTAGCCAAGGGCTGGAGTGGGTAAAGAGTCTTTCAGCAAAGGCTGGGACAGAGTGACCCACTGCACATTTGAAGGACTTTTGGCTGATGGGTGGCGGTTGTTAGCATGTGACTGGCATGTAATTGGCATGGGGTTAGAAGGGGCAGCTTGCCAGCAGGTGCTCTATACAGTGTGCACATGGGTGCCAGTAGGTGCCTGCTGGAAGAATGAAAGAGATCTGCTCATGTCCTGGACCTGCAGCAGGCCTGCCATGGCTCCTAGAAGTTGCCTGGGAATCTGGTGGGCAGACGGCTTCTTGCAACCAGGGTCTGTCTTTTGGAAATGATCTTTTAGAATGCTGTAGTTGACAGGCAAGGGCTGAGCAGAGCATGGTGAGGACACACATTTTATAAGAATATTTACAAAAACTCCCATGAATAAATAGAAGATTCACTTTCTAGGGCTGTAAAATGGGGTAAGACACCCACCTCCCCCTCATCACCCACCAAATGCACACATAGATGGATCTATCTGACAACACAAGTTGTGGAGACCAAATGGGCTCAGCTGTAGCGGCATGGGGACCATGGAAAGGGCCAGCCGTGTGAGCAGCTGGGCAGGGAAAATGGGGCATTGACTGGCCCCCATTGCAGGTGTGTTGAGTGGGGCCTGGGAGCCACGTGTGGAGAGTGGAGGAGCAGGCCAGGCTGCTGAGAGTCAGCTGCTGTAGGGCTGAGCCAATCTTGCTACCGTCTGGAGCTGCCTGGCTGGCAACAGCTTCCTGGGAAGCAGGAGGGAGCCACGCCAGGCCCTGGGGAGATCCCGAGGCTTTGTCAGATTTGGCTGTGCCTGGGAGTGACAAGGGCAGAACAGTTTCCCATTGGGAGAGAGAGTCTTGCCAGGACCGGTGGAAGGACCAGGCTTTGTCAGATTTGGCTGTGCCTGGGAGTGACAAAGACAGAACAGTTTCCCATTGGGAGAGAGTCTTGCCAGGATCGGTGGAAGGACCAGGTGGTGGGGGTACAAGAACAGACTCCTGGCTGGGTTTGGGGGTGGGAAAGGGAGGCACTCCTGTCCCCTCTCCCTCTTGCCCATCTGCCGCTCCATCAGTCTTCCCTGTAAGCCTGAGACTCTGCAGGGCGGTAACCATGAACCATAGGATTCTAGAATTGCTGAGCTGGAAGGGTCCTCAAGAGAGCATGGAGTCCAATAACTATGCTGTGTAATTAGCATCTGGGGCACCTCCCTCTCGCAAGTGCTTTCATATGCATGGCTTCATTTCCCCTCCTGACAAACCAGTGGACTTGAAAGGGGCAGAGACAAGAGGGTGTGGAACTGTGAGGCACTGTGCTGGGTGCTGCTAGGCATTGTACCTCATGCAATGCTCGTCACAGCCTTAATCACCATCCTAACGGTTTTACAGATGAAGAGGCAGGCTCAGAGGGGAGGTGGTTCGCCCAAGTCCACAAAGCTGGCAAGAAGTGGAGCCAGGCTCTTTCCACTTCACCACACACACCCATTTTATGGATGGAGAAATGGAGTTGCTCTATCCGGAAACTCATCCTGGTGGGCAGTGGCCTGATGAGGAACCACACAGGTTTCTCTTGTGTGTGAACATACCCATGATCTCCCAGACCTAGAGGGACGTTTGCCTTTCCTTCAGCCTCTCCTTTCTTCTGCCATCCACCATCCCAAGATACACTATGTCATCTTAGGCAAGTGACTGCTGCCATCTGGGCCTTATCCCCTCTCTCCTGGTCAAAAGGGGAGACTTATTCCTCCCATAGATTTAAAACTATGGCTAGGAGGGTGTCTGGGGCTCCTCAGAGCACAGGCACCCCTACTTTGCAGCAGTGCTCATGGAACAGAGGGGACATTGAGGCTGGGAGACAGGAGTGGTGCTCACGCTGCAGAGAGGGGATAACCCTATTTTCTTCTAAAAGACAAAGCAACTGAGGGAAGTGGCAAACAGTCAATAGATGTTAGGTCCACTATCCTAAAAGGTCTTTTCTCTTTATTTGGGGGGCAGGACTAAGGTTGGAATAACCCCAGACATCTCTTAGACCAGTAGTTCTCTACTGGGGCAGTGTTGCCCCTAGGTGACATTTGGCACTGTCTGGAGATATTTTTGTTTGTCACAACGAGGAGGCTACTACTGGCATCTACTAGAGGCCAGGGGTGCCACTAAACATTCTGCGGTGCACAGGTGAGCCCCCACGATAATTATCCAACCCAAAATGGTCAATAGTGTCAAGGTGGAGAAACCCCTGGATCAGATGCACAGATATGGTGCTTTGGAGCAGTGAGGTGCATTTGAAGTGCCCCAGCAACTGGAGAATCTGGGCACTGGTCCACATTGTGCATCTGACTTGCTTTGTGTTCTTAGGCAAGTCCTTTCCTCTCTAGGCCTCAGTCTCTTCATCTGTGAAATGAGGGACCTGTACTGGATTTCATCTAAGGTCCCTTCCAGTCCCAACTCTGTATGATTATGTATCAAGAGAATAATAGTGTGGCTTGCATGTGACCTCTGCTTTCTTCCAGCCCATTCCTCCCATCTTGGCTTTTCAGGGCTCCCAGAGACCAGGACGGACGCAGCCATGTCAGAGCTGGTGCCTGAGCCCAGGCCTAAGCCAGCAGTGCCCATGAAGCCCGTAAGCATCAACTCCAACCTGCTGGGCTACATCGGCATCGACACCATCATTGAGCAGATGCGCAAGAAGACCATGAAGACTGGTTTCGACTTCAACATCATGGTCGTCGGTATGGAAGGCCGGGGGTGGTCACCGGAGGCCCTGGCGGTGGGCAGCACTGAGGATCCCATTTCTTTCCCTGGGATGGCCTCAGCCCTGGCTTCTCTAGGATGAGCTCTTCCCAGGGAAGATTTCATTGTGTTGATCACAAAGGCCTGAACTTCTCCCCTCAAGGCTAGCTGATCCAGGGATGGGAGCTTTGGGTGGATGGTCATCCTGACCCCATCACCAGCTGGGTGTACACAGGAAGCCTCTAAGCCCTGCTCAGCCTGCTTTCAGGTGTGTAGCATGGGGGAGTCATCAATGTCCTTTCCCACCTCCAAGAGCTAGGTGGCTTCAGGATCACAGCTTGAATATCAGATGAAGGATGGTCTTACTTCTGAGCTTTTGTAGCGCTTTAAAGCTTAGAGAGCATTTCCAGGATATGGATTGGTCACTAAGTAGTGTCACTGGGTCACAGAATGTAAGAGCCAGAAAGGAGCTTTGCCCAATCTCAATGAGATATTTACTCAGTTGCTGAAACAGAGATCTGGGCGTCATCCTTCTTTCTTTCTCCTTTATCCCCCAATCCAGTCATCAAGTCCTGTCCATTTTACCTTGTAAGTATCTCTCAAGTCTGTCCATTCTCTTCATTTCCACTGCTACCACCGTAGACTGAGCCAGGTCTCTCACCTGGATTGCCATGGCCACCTGACCCAGTGCTGCTCAAAGATAAGGAGCTGGGCCAGAGTGTAAATCATCTGGAAAGTCTTGCTATAAAAAACATCATCTGAACCAAACAGTGTGCTTGGTGGCATAGTTGATTTACTTTCTGGTGCAAACTTCTTATCTCAAGAACCAGTAGCTGATGGTTCATGGACCTCACAGCTGGGCCATGGGCCACAGTTTGAGTGGCACTGACCCTCCTGGTTCTCTCTCTCCTTTTCCTTTCAATCCATTGTCCATCAGTGACCAAATAATTCTTCTAACCTGCAAAACTCATCAAATCACCCATCCTCCTTAAAATCCTTCAATAAGTTTAAGGGTTTAAACTCCTAGTCTGGCCTACCTCTCCATGCATCTCCTACCACTTCCCATGTAGCATTGTACTTCACACTTATAAGGAACAGTTCTTCTGGATTTGCCATTCTCTTTCCTACCCCAGGGGTAGGAAAGAGCATATGCTGTTTCCTCTATCTAGAACTCCCATCCAGCTTCTCATGGGTCATTTGAAGTCCTTCTTCAGGTTTCAGCTTATTATTGCTTCTTCCTAGAACTCCTCCTTGATCCCAGAGAGACTGGATTAGATTCCCTTCATTACACTGTTATAATACTGTTATCTCTTTCATAGTGGTTATTATAACATATCGTAATCGCTTATGTTTTGGTCTGCCTCACACTAAATGGCTCCTTGAGGATGAGGATGTCTTGCTGCCCCCACTACCTCCAATTCTAACACAGCACTTGGCACTCAAGAATAGTTAATGAAAAATGACCTTAGAAAACATCTAGACCAAGAATGGCAAGCATAAGACATGTGGGCCACTTCTCTCCCCAGCAGCACCCGTGGCAGACATCACTGATCCATCATGGCACACATTCAGTACTGAGCCCATTTGTAACCTTTTTAACATATTGGTCTGGGTGGCTACTACCAGTTGATAAGTTAGAATGAGAAATGCACCTTATTTGTCCTCCCTGATCTCATCCAGTTTCCTCCTTCCCTGCCATCTTATCAGTAAAGAACCTAACGCCCAGAGGGGCAAACACAGCTGGTCCTAAGGCCTTCAGAGAAACAGCACAGTTGGGTCTGGAACCTTAGGCTCCTGTCCCCAAGCCTGGTCCTTTTCTTAATACACCTCAGGAATGCTCTAGACCAGTGCTTCATGGTCTTTACTGTCCGTATGATTCGTCTGGAAGTCCTGTTAAAAATGCAGATTCTCAGTCATGGGGCTGGGGTGGGGCCTGGGAGCCTGCATTTCCTGCAAGTGATGTTGATGCCACTCATCAGTTGCAAGGCTCTCCCGTGTGATTTTTGTGTTCAGTAAAGTTTGAGAAGCACTGCTCAGATCAGTGGTCTTCAAACACTTTTTAGCTGTGGAACTCCTCTGTGGAATGAAATCTTCTGCAGAACTGCATGTGTAAAACAGGTCAAAAGGGAGGCATCGTGAAGGAAGTGGAGGTGAGGGGCTGGCCCTGCCTGCTCAGCTTCTTCCTCCTCCTCTCACAGTACCCCCTCAGGCATTTATCTCTGCAGGACACTAACCGCTACACTAGAATAAAGAGTGGATATGGAGCCGAGAGCTTCCTTGGGTTCAAGTCCCTAGTCATGTGTTATTTACCTATGTGACCTTGCACATATTTTATGTTGGACGGGGATTATTCTCTCTAGGACCACCTCACCTGGGGATAAAGATAGGTCTGCCATGGGATTTGCAGGACTGATATCAAGGCAAATTTTGCTAACAGATGTGAAAGTGCATATGCACTATGAGGTTGTATCAGAATGCAAAGTAATTGTTATTACTTTTAGTATTATTAAAGACCAAAAACTTAAGTCAAGCAAAAATAGGACAAAAATCTGCTATGCTAGACAAATGCAGAGGTTGTCTGCTTTCTCAATGGTCCTGAGGCTCCAGGAAGGAGAGAATGTGAAATCCAACTGACATTTCCCCAAGTCCTTCTCCGTGATCAGTCATGGAGGGAAGCAGGAAGCAGAAAACCATTGCCACCTTCCTGCTCTCCCAGTTCAGCCCCTCCTCCCCACTGTGAGCCCTCAAACAAGGGATTAGCCTCGATCACAGCCCTAGAATTCTGTAAGCTCAGGGGAGAAATATTAGGCTCAGGAGGTGGACATGGGGTCTCTCTGCCTTCTCCTCTTCCTCTTGCCTTTCTGTAGGCCAGAGTGGGCTGGGCAAGTCAACACTGGTCAACACGCTCTTTAAATCCCAAGTGAGCCGCAAGGCCTCCAGCTGGAACCGGGAGGAGAAGATTCCCAAGACAGTGGAGATCAAAGCTATCGGGCACGGTGAGGACCAGGCAGGGACCCCTATGGGCATTGTGCAGAGGGGCCTCTGCCAGAAAGGGGAAAGAATGGGACTTATTGGGGAATGAGACAAATGACAGGCAAGTTCAAGACAGAACAGAATGAAGCCCTAAACTCTATACAGCCACGTCCTTAGAGAAAGTTAGTGCAAGTTGAGAAAAGGGAGGGAGGGGAGTTAGAAAGGAAGGAGTGGGGCTTGAACCCGATGGTAAAGCATAGGTGGGATTTACACGGGCAGAAAGCAGGGTGGGTGTTCCAGGTGTGGGCAACAGCATGAACAAAGGTATTGAAGTGGGGAAGACCCTGAACTTGACTTTTCCAATAATTGGTCCTGAAGAAGGAAGGAACCTAGGTCTCCCTGGGTGGTGGGTGGCAGGGTACCTGGCATGAGCTGCAAGAGTGACCTCCCTGGTGCCTTTTCTGTTCATCCCCCAGTGATAGAGGAAGGCGGTGTCAAAATGAAGCTGACCGTCATCGACACTCCGGGCTTTGGAGACCAGATCAACAATGAAAACTGGTATATGTCTGCCTGTGAGATTTCTGCCCTAAAGACTCTGCCAGGAAGATACCAAATGCGGTGCAGATTCATTCACACTGAGGACCACCTGCGCCCTCCATCCTGAGGGGTTAGGCGGGAAGATTTGCTAAAGGATGGGAGAGGGGGTTTGTAAGGAGACAAGGGAAGAGGCCCAGTGGGGCCAGGTGTCCGGATGGAGGGGACAGTGCGGAGGGAATTTCAACCAAGGGATTGCGTAGAGGTGGCAGCAGATCTGTCACAGTTGGCAGAAGGGCAGGGCAGACAGAACCAGGGGAACTGGGTTGTGAATCCAGGCTGACCTGAAGGCTGTGGCAGAGAGCTTGGCCTGTGGCCCAGATGTCATAACCCTGGACAAAGAGAGCAGGAGTGAAAAACAGGAGTGAGGGGAGTCTCCATGAGGAGAGAGCTTCTGGGAATCCACAGAGCGAAGCTGCAGTCAGCATCTAGCCAAGAAGGCGGTGAATAAGCTGCTCAGAATGAGATGGAAGGTTCCAGGCAGAAGTTTGCTCCCAGATAGAGATGGAGACTTGTATCTCTGTGCGCCACAGACAGGCAGGGCTACCAAACAACTCAACTTAGAACAATCTTAGAAAAGTGACTGGTTGCCCTCTTCTCTGGTTATATGCATCCCCCTTGATAGAGGAAGGTAATAACAATGACAGTAGTCGTGATAATAATGAATTGTTGCCGTGACTGAGGCTTTCCTATCTGCCATTGCTATAAGTACATTTGTTCTTTCTAATCCTTACATGAATCCCTCCAAGCTCCTATGGTTAGTCCCATTTTACTTATGAGAAAACAGTCTCAGAGAGGGGCAGAGACTTCCCCAGAGCCTCCCAGCTAATAAGTAATGGAGGTGGCAAAAGTGTGTGTTGCTTTCTGGCATGGGGTGAGGCTCTGCAGGTTCCTATAGCCCAGTCAGAGGGCCAGTTCCCCCGGGGATCTCTAGCCTTGCTTGCAAGGAAAGTCATCCATGGGGGCAGAGGGAGAATGGTCAGCAAATACTCTAGACCCACCAGAGGAGGTAGGAAATGAGAAGGATGTGAGGGGACTGTTACTTGACCATGCCTAAGATGAGCTCCCAGGGCCCTGTCCTTCTGGGACATCCATCTGCTTTCTTCCCACCCCCCAGCTGGGAACCCATTGAGAAGTACATCAATGAACAGTATGAGAAGTTCCTGAAGGAGGAGGTGAACATTGCGAGGAAGAAACGCATTCCTGACACTCGTGTCCACTGCTGCCTCTACTTCATCTCCCCCACAGGACACTCGTATGTACCAGTCCCACCCTCATTGCTGGGCCTACCTCTGGTTTGCATCATCTGTGCCCATTCTATAGTGGATAATCAATACCTGGTCTCTGCTGGGGAGGGCCAGGTGGGCCCCAATATAGTCACGGCCCTGGGACCTTGGGACTCCCCAGACTTTCCCCAAGAAAGGCTGGTTTTCTTGCTAGGAGAGTAAAACTGCCAACATCAGCCCCTGTGCTGCCCACTGGTGTTCCAGCACCATAGCTTGACTGTGCCAGCAGCGAGAAGTTGGTGTATGTGAGCAGAGGGCTCCTCGTTTATTCAATAGATACCTGCTTTGCACAAGGCTGGGGTAGGGGGGCAGCAGAAGGGTGAAATGGGGAGGGTCATGGCTACTCGATTGGCTAGTGTTTGGGGTGGGTGTTGGACCCAGCTGTGGGCATTTGGAAGGTGGAGCCAGGTATCTAGAGATGAAGGTTGGCCACAAGTGGGCATGGTGGGAACTCTGGTTGTGAGTAGCAAGTGGGGCTGTGTGGTAGGGAGCACCAGCAGAGGATGGAGAGATGCAAGTGGGGGAGCAGGCAACCTTCCTGTTGGGGGAGGTCTTATAATTTATTACTAAGCTCAGCCGCTGGGCCAGAGTTCAGTTCCTGAGAGGATGGCATAAACTTTGGAGGAATCAGGTACTCAGCAGGTATTGAAGGTGGGGCCCAGGAACTCAATAAAAAGGCTAGCTTTATCCCTCCCTAGAACCTGGACCCAAGGTCAGAGCAAGGCATCAGGCAGCCTGACTTAATGAGTCCCCTGGACTTTGAACCAGAGCCAGACTGGGGCCTGGAGCCCTGGGGGAGCTGGGCCCTCAGATGGAGAAGGGGCAAGGCCCCCAGCTGGACACCTGCAGGAGTAACTGGGGGCTGGGAGGAGGCCCATCAAGAAGTGCTGTCCTGTAGGCTGAATAAGACACACACAAGTAACCACGACACAAGGACATATGGGTGGGAATGACAGTCCAGAGCCATTCCCAGGAGAAAGAAATCCCTAAGTCAGAAAAGATGTTGTGAAGCAGTGGTTTGAGTTGGGCTTAAAAGGGGGCAGGATTTGAAGAGAAAGGGAGATGGGGGACCATGTGTGGGCAGACTTGGGGCCTGGTCTATAGATGGTGGGTGTGTTTCAGAGGAGAGGGAGCAGCTTCTTGGCTTCGGCCAGGTCCCCAGCCCAGTCCTCCTGTCCCAAGGGTGGCCCTGGAGTGGTGGCAGTGGCTGAGTCGGGGAGGGCAAGGTAGCTCTGATGCCCTGACTTCTCTGGGCCCCAGCTTGCGACCTCTCGATCTGGAGTTCATGAAACACCTCAGCAAAGTTGTGAACATCATCCCTGTCATTGCTAAGGCTGACACCATGACCCTGGAGGAGAAGTCTGAATTCAAGCAAAGGGTGAGAAGGCCCCCTCCTTCTTTTCCTCTGCCCATCCCTCCTTCCCCTCCTCCGGTCCAAGCCATCTCCTATCCTCCATTATTGTATCCCTCACCCTCCCCTCCCTTCCCACTCAGCTCCTGCTTAACTGTTAAAGAGGCTGGGCTGGTGGTGTCTGGGGACCATGAGGAAGGGAAGTTAGTACAGCCTCAGGCTGCCTTCTTTCCACCCTCTGCACTTACCTGCGAAGACCACTGAATACGTAAATCACCATGAACGTGAGAAACCACTCCTCAACGTTAGGTTGAAGGACTAGACTAATTAATCAAACCCACTAGTCCTTATTGGTATCATCTATAAGCTCTGCCCTGTGCTGGATGCATGGGGGATGGGGATGGGGGGATGCGAGAGAAGTATAAAGACAGTTGCTGCCTTCAAGAAACTTACAATCAAGTAGACCACTGAAGAGGTCCTGGATGGCTTCTTGGAGGAGGTGAGACTTAAATCAAGTTTTGAAAGAGGGCAGACAGAGAGGCTTGGGGTCAGGGGACTCAGCTCGCTTCCCTGCAAACAGGACTGTGACATGCAGCAGCATGAGCACTGTCCATGTAGAATTCGTGCTGTTTGTCTAAATCCTAATCTTACGAACCCTGAGATGAGGAACCTGCACCCCCACTCTATCTCAAGCTGGGCTGTGGTAATGGTGTGACTGGGGCTTGCTTTTATTCAGCATGTTCTTGCTGCCCAGGGCCTCAGAGTTCAGAGATGACTGGGGATTATCAAAGGCTGCATTCATCCCTCTGACTTCAGTGCATGTGCACACACACCCCCCCTCCCATTATCTTGACACTTGGCTACCTTGCTTTTCCTCCCTGCCCCTAGGTCCGCAAGGAGCTTGAAGTAAATGGCATTGAATTCTACCCCCAGAAGGAATTTGATGAGGATTTGGAGGACAAAACAGAGAATGACAAAATCCGGGTAGGTGCCTGGGGCTCTTGTTATCACGCAGATGCCCCCTTGGTCCCCTGGGATGTGTATCGTGTACTGCTTCTCTTTCCAACCACTTTTCCCCTTCTGTACTCCCTGCCTCACTTGCCTGATCCAGACCAGAAGTGATGGGAGAGGATGAGGACTAGGTGCCCTGGCCAGCACTCTGAACCCTGCACCCAGAAAGCCAATGCTGCCATCTACCCCCAGACCACACAAAAGCCTCTTCTTCCCCCACAGGGCCAAGCAGAACCAGAGTATGGGGGGTAATGGAAGGGCACAGGCAGGAAAAGTGTCAGGCTGGGGTCTGAGGCATCTATGCTGTAGTCAGAACTCTGCCTCAGTTTCCCCCTTTATGAAATTCAGAAGTCAGACTAGGTGAGTAGCTTATAGGCTTTTTTTTTTCCTCAGAAGAACCTTTTTTAAAAAATTAAATGTCAGACAGAACTCTAGTATCTAAAACACAAAAACAGAGCTGCTTTGGCTAAGTGACACAGGGCCCAGAGCCCTGCCTTCTCAGCAGCCCCTGTGATATCTCCTGGGAATCTCAAGGCTTGTAAACCATTGATTGGCCTATGTGATGTCTAAGATCTCTCGCAGTTCTCAACTTCTACAATTCTGGGATTCTCCATCAGAATCCTGAGCTCTAGGCTGGGCTTTGCTACTGACCGCTGCAACCTGGGGCTAGTCACTCACTCACTTTGCTCTTGAGTCTCCTCCTCCTTACGTGTGGTCATCTAGTGGGAGCCCCTTATCTGATGTGGTTGAGACAGGTAGTTGGTCAGTTAATTGAAAAAAATCAATTGAAGTGAAGAAATCATTAAAAATATGATGCATACAAATCTTAAATGTTTTAAAATAAATATTCATGAAATTCTTAAGTTAAAATAACAAAACATATATCACATTCATTAAACGTTATTTTCACATAGAGGCAAGCCCTCTTCTTTGAGGATAATTCCACTTTTAATGCAAAAGCAACTCACCTTTATCAAGTCTTTCTGAAACATTCAACTTCATTTGCAGAGAAACAACTCTCCACACTCATATATCCTTAGCTTATATAGTAGTTAATTTGTCCAATTACAATAACAAGTACACATCAGGCAAATAGATTTGGGGACAAACAGCAGGCTCTTGGTGAACATACGGCCCACCTGGTGGAGCAGAGGAGCCTATGGACATCGGACAGTGGCCTTCGAGCTCTGAGAGGTCAGCGGATGCAGGTAGCAGGTGTGATGGGAGACAGTGTAAAGCATCAGTACTTTGGCTGTCACCTGGGTGGGTATCACTTAAGAGAGGTCTGTCTATCTTAGCTAGCTCACAGAGTTGTTCCACATCAAACCAAACCTGTGTTAGAGAGCTGTGAAAGGTATGAAGCATTCTACAGTTGAAGGAAAGCTGACTTACTGAGGTTAACCAGCTGGGCAGGGGTACAATCAGGGTTGGACCCAGGACTTCGGACTTCCAGTCCAGTGCTCTTTTTAAGAGACAAGAGCCTTGCCATTACCATCAATGGGATCAGTGAATGAGCATCAGAAGGGTGCAGTTCAAGGCTAGGAGCCTAGGACCGTATGCCATTATGCTCTGGAGGCCCAGATTGCAAGAGGATGATGTGCACACGTGTCTCCCTTGTCTTTCTGCCCCCCTCCAGCAGGAGAGCATGCCTTTCGCTGTGGTGGGAAGTGACAAGGAGTACCAAGTGAATGGCAAACGAGTCCTTGGCAGAAAAACTCCCTGGGGGATCATTGAAGGTAATTCAATGCATCTTCTTGAAGAACTGGCTGCTGGTCAATTATGCTCACTTATTAAGCATGTATAGGTCAAGGCACTGTCCTAGGTTGTAAGAATCAAAATGAATGCCAGCCAGACCCTGCCGTAAGGAGCTTACTGTCTAATGGAGAAGATGAGACTTACAGGTAGGAAGCAATAAAAGACCGATTTAGCACCTGCCTGGGAGGCACTGACTCACATGTCAAAGGAGTTCAGAACATGGAGAGATTAATAAGGACTGGAAAAACCAGAGAAAGGTTTTCACATGAAAGGGGATGTGATCTGACTAACTGCAGAAGGGTTGTTCAGATGTTGCCTTTTTTGTTTTAGTATGAGTGGATGTGACCTTGGGAAGGTCATAAGGATTCTGCAAGTTTTCAAAGAATTGCTTCAATGAGCTCATTAATACGCTCACCCTCCGAGGGAGCAGGCTAGCTGTGACTGTTGTCAGAACATCGGCGCTGGGGCACTTGAGTCTCAGGCAGGTTAAGTATCTTGCGCAAGATCACATGACTTGTTAGTGGTGAAACTTGAATTTCAGACCCAGATATTTTTATTCCAAAACCAAGTTCATCCCATTGTATCACATTTGTCACATTTATCACATGTCGTCTCTCATTTTCCTGTGACCCTTTGTTGGGATTTTTTTAAAATAGCATTTTCTCATCGTCTGCCTTGAATTGGAATTATTTATGAGAATGTCTGTCCTACCCATTGGATTGTGAGACTAGAGAGTTCTTGTCTTAATCCTCTTCTGCTCCTACAGTCATTGGCAAGTGATATGCAAATAGTAGGCACTCAATCTGTGCTGAGTTAGATTTATCATGTAGTACGTGACCTTTTTAAGATGGTTTGATTGTCATTTTCTATGTTTGTTATTGTCTTCCAATCAGATTATAAGCTCCTTAAAGATAGGAATTGTGTTTTAGGCCTTGGGCAAGTTTCTTAGTGTATTAGTTTCTCTGTTTCTCTGTGTATTAGGTTCCTTTTCTATAAAATGGGAAATATAATAGTCCTATTAGCTATTATTCCACAGAGTCTAGAATGGTATTATGCCATTGTAGCTGCTTAATAAATATTTGTCCAATGAATAAAATCCTATGCACTGAAGTGCCCAGATGAGCAAACCTCTAGAGGTGTCACAGCAACCAGTCTGTGGCTCTCTCCTAAACGCCTGCATGACCTGAACAGATGTTCGCCTGCTGGGCGTTGCTGTGTTAGTGAAATGGCTACCTGTTTTGTTTTGTTCACAGTGGAAAACCTCAACCACTGTGAGTTTGCCCTGCTTCGAGACTTTGTCATCAGGTAAGATGCACTCCTCCCTCAGATGGCAGGTTTAATTATTTGAGGTCAGGAGGCTGTTAGTTTAGATCCACTTCCTCAGTCTCCAGGTCTCTCTGATAGAACTTTCTGCCCCAGTTCCAGCTCCCATCATGAAGCAAAAGGGGCTGAGAAGTATCATGGGATCTCTAGAGTGGGTCCCAGTGATTGGGTCCAGGCCATGGGAGCGATGTACTAACCTCAGATGTGGTCACCTCTTCCTCCCCCGAACCCTAATCGCATCCCTCTCTCTTCTCACCCTGTGTCCTTCAGGACCCACCTCCAGGACCTCAAGGAAGTGACACATAACATCCACTATGAGACGTACAGGGCCAAGCGGCTCAATGACAACGGAGGCCTCCCTCCGGTGAGCGTGGACACAGAGGAAAGCCACGACAGTAACCCATGATGACCCTTTCTCTGTATCATCACACATACCCACTTCTCCGCACACACACATCCCAAATACCACCACCAACCACCTTCTTCCTTTCTACTCTGTCCCACAGGCCTGTCTGGTATTTGTGGAGCATCTTGTCTACAGTGTGTGTGTGTGTGTGTGTGTGTGTGTGTGTGAGAGAGAGAGAGAGAGAGGGAGAGAGTGTACCTCTGTGTGTGTGTGCGCAGGGCTGAGGTATTTTCAGTGCCCTCCCTGGAAAGTCCCTTGTAAGTTTGGTTCCTCCATGGCTGTCCATTATCTGTCTCCTTTCCTTGTGTCCCAGAACAAAGCCGTGTGCCTCACTCAAGAGGTCTGGGGGAGGTTTCATTTAAAAATGATGGGAGCAGGTGAGCCCCAGGTAACTCTTTCTTTTCTCTGAACCCGCCCACAGCCTGGGACTGTGGAGATGCTCCAAGGACAGGCTGCGGAGCTAGACTTGGGATGGGGGTGAGGAGGTTGGGGCTTAACCCTCCCTGTCAGCCCGGGGTGGTCTGGGGTGAGGCTGGGACTTCCTGGGAAAAGGAAGGTCAGGGAAGAGCAGAGCAGTAGGCCGGAGCTGGGCTCCTGCAGAAAGAACTAGTGTGTGGAAGTGGAGAAGAGAGCTCCACCCTTCAGTCTGTGTTGCCTTCACTGTCCAAAAGCTACCACCTGTCGCTGTCACAGACTGCTGCCTTCCACATTCACTTCGCCTCACTTGCCTCTGCTCCCACTTTCTTTCTTTTCCCCTTCCCCTCCTTTCTTCATCCTGCCCATGTCTGGACTTCCTTCACTTCCTTGTAGACTAATCCACTTTAGCTACGTTTCTCTATGTAGGATTGATGCCCAGTCTACTTCCACAAATGACTTAGGCCACCTTAAAATAAAATCACAGCTGAAAGCATAGGACAGTGCAAACTGAGATTGTGAGACTACAGGAGGATAGAGAGGAATGGGCAGGAAAGTTCCTTCTGTCGATCACTGAAATTGGCCCTGAGCTTGTGGGCAGCCCAGGCAAAGGAGGAAACACTGCGAGGTATGTGGTTCCCAGTGTTCAGTTAAGGCAGCACGCTTGCTGGTCAAGTGAGACAACCCTCTTTTTAGGCATTAAGTTCTAGAAGAACTGAGTCTAAAGAAGTATCAAGAACTATATACAGTATTTATCTTTCTTGGTGGTTTGGCTTCAGAGACAAATTTTAAATGACACCTCCCTTTTCTCCATCAGGATTCTTCCTCCTTAAAGCTGGCTTCTCTGTTGCTCCCTTCTTCTCATCCATACTTGACCCCCTCTTTCCTTCCATTCTGTTCTCTCTCACTCTTGTGCTGAAGCTAACTACATTTTTGTCTGTCTGTCTGTCTCTGCTTTTCCCCAATTCCTCCTCCTGACTCCTGTAGACATTCCCAACGACACCCACAATCAAACATTTAGACTCTTCTTGCCTTTCCCTTCAGCCCTGTATTTATTAATGCATATATATCCCCTGTTTATTTTACAAAGGTTACTCTTTCTCTTCTAGTTTGTAAAGTGGCTGAAATCTGGGGCTGGAGAAACAATTTGCTCTTAGGCAAGGGAAAACACCAAGTGATAACAGTTTACAATAACCTCATACAACCTCCTGTCCTATCTCCTGGTCCAACCTTAGGTGTTTTAATGGTCCTCTACAAATCCCAGCATTTATAGTCCCTTATCACTCAGGTGCTAGGAAAACACTAGACTGAAGACCAAGATTCACTAGACCAGGAGAAAGAGGTGAGTGATCAGATTGCCAGTGACCCCAAACCTATGGTCTCAGTCTTTCCTGGAAGCTCTTTACCAAGTTCCTCCTGCCTCCCCCACAAAGTTATTCCAGGGTAGGCACCTGTCAGCGCAGAACAGCAGCGGGGTTAGAGCCCAGAGGTTGCTACCTTTCTGCAGGATCCCTTGGCTTATACAGGGAGCAGTCCTGTATGGAGGCATGGGACTGGACACCTAGGACTAGTGGGGAAGGTCTCGGGTGGGGGTGGTGGGCGTTGGAGAGGCTGAGTAGGAGAATGATGCTGGGCGCCCCTAAGCCATGATCTCAGCCTCCCTGGAGAAGCTGTTTTATATGTCTGCTGCCAGCTGCTGGTCTCCACACCTCAACCGTTCTCCACCCCCCTGCAGGGAGAAGGCCTCCTGGGCACTGTCCTTCCACCTGTGCCAGCCACCCCCTGCCCCACTGCTGAATGAAGGCCATTTCAAGCGCTGCTTCTCCCTCCATTCCTCTCAGCTGTATTGCTGCGGGGCCATGCCTTTTTTAGTGCTGTGCTTGTTCAGCCCATCCCCTCAGCCCCTCTGAGCCCTCAGTAGGTGGGAGGGGCCAGCTGCCTCTTTAGGACAGTTACTTCCTCCATTTATCCAAACCACCCCTCTTCTCCCAGTGGAAGGGAGTTCTTGCCAGCACTGCCCTCCTCCATCGTCTGTGTCAGCCGGTCCCAGCCCATCTGTAGGGTGAAAGAACTCATCAAGAGCTTCTTCTGCCCTTGCAAACCCATACCAGCTACGTGTAGCCATCTCCAAGGGAAATGGCATTGCTCCCTATCCATTCATCTGCATGAGCTCCTCTTGGCTTTCTTAAAGGGTCAAGAAAGCAACTTTTCTGCTTGTCAGATTTGTGGACGTCAGCTGTGTGAGCCCCGATGTGGGACAAAGGTGTCTCCTTCATTGCTTACAGCTTATCTGTAAGGATGGGTCACTACAGATGTGGGGGAGCAAGGGCTAGGATCCATTTTTAAAAATCACCACTTGTGGCTGGCCCAGAGTGCGGTTTCACACCCTCCCCACGCCATAATGCAGCCACTTAGGAAGAGTGGTTTTCCTGAAGACACATTTCTGGAGTTAACTTTCTTATCCTCAAACTTAAAAAAAGAACCAAACACAGACAAAAAAAACTCCAGAAATCCATGAGATGTGAACTCTAGGAAGAAAAACATCCTTCTGTCCACTTAGCAATAAGAGGGATCTCTTCCCACCTACCCTGACTATTCCTACCCCCCACCTCCACCCTGTGAATGTGAGTAATGAATTTACCTGGCCACAGTTGGTCACTGTAGGCTAGTGGAAAATACCCAATGGAGGGCAAAGCCCCCATCAGATGCATGAATGTTTGCGAATGTCGGCTGCCACTGCCCCACACACTGTGTCTTTATGGAATCCCCTCCCTGCCCACCCACTCCCCATCTCCACCTGGACACAACTTGCTCAAAGGCTGGTGACTTGTGGGCCATTCATCTACAAGTCCTGATGGAGCAAGAGGCCCAAGCCTAGGGGATGCAAGAACGACCCATTTCTTAAATGTTACCAGTCCCAGCCAACCTTTTGGTGACATTATGGTTAAATTTCCCAGTTGAAAACAAGCCAACACTCAAACTGGTTGTGTAAATGTTGCTAGACTTTATGTGTTGTACAACTAAACATTGCTGTTTGAACAATAACTGTCTGGCCTGTGTCTTATTTGCACTCCTCATTCTTTGGCCAAATCAGCTATTACATCATCTCACCCATGTGTAGAGGATGAGACAGGGACCATCTTGGTAAGAAGTAGCCACAGAAATTAGACATGGAAAACATTTAGTGAGGTCAGCTTGTCCTCAGTTGGCATGAAGTTGGACCCCAGTTATTATTCCCTGGGCTTTTGTATCCAGAATGAGTGATGGAGCTCACACTTGACCCTGAGGGATGCAGTGCTCTGGGTAGCCTGTCTCTTTCAAGGAAAACAATGTTTATTTTTCGTAGCTTTTCCTCTTCTTTCCAGAAGGCATAAAAACCAAGTCTATGAAAGCAGTGGACCCATCTTGCCTAGAGATCTGCCTATTTTACAGTGAATAAGAGTTAAGAATTTAAACTTAATGCATTCATTTCTCTCTTGTCTTTTTTGAACTTAAAGCAATCCTTCCTCTCCTTGAGGTTCCTGCTCTCTTCTGTAGCTAGCAAATAACACACCTCTCACTTGTACATTATTTCTCTGAATTTGAATGTGATGACCATATATGCAATTGTGTTTGGGACCTCAATATTCTGTAGGGTGATTCATCTCACTCAATAGGTGAATAGTGGGGGTTCAAGGCTGGAGCAAGGTAAGTCAGGAGGTTCTTGGAGTCATTCAAATAAAATGATGAGGGCCTGAACTAGAGTGGAAATGCCACACCACGATGGAGAGAAGTGAGAAGATTTGAGCGATAGAGCAGTTTTGTGAACTTAAAATGTCACAGCTGAGAGAAACCTAAGAGTTCTTCTAGTCCAATGCCTTCATACAGATAGGGAAACTGAATCCCAGAGAGGATAACTGTCTTGTCCAAAGTTGCACACTTAGTAACCAATGCAAGATGGGGACCAGATCTCAGTGCTCCTTCCTCTGCTTCACACCATTCCTATTGCATTTCATTTATTCTATAGTCTTGTACTTATATATATATGTTTCTGAAATCAGAATACAGCTTACAACTGATGACATGCCAGTTTATTTGCCAACTTTTCTTCTTAGTGGTACAGTTAAAAATGGTGCATCTTATAACTGACAGCATCTCAAATTCGATGAAATACAGTAGTCCAGAAGGTGTTAACATCCCCTTGTTTGAAGCTCTCTGGTGCTATTTGTGAAGTTTAAAGGAGATAAGAACATGGACAATATTTTAGTCTTCAAAGCAATTCCGGTATAATGTATCCCACCAGATCCTCACAATCACCCTTTGGAGGAAGCAGGGCAGACGCTGGCTGACACAGGCTCTCTCCGTCTTGGAGCAGGCACGGACTCTCCCTTCGTGACCCAGCTCATGCACCCATTGCTGGGTGCTGCCTCACGAGAAATCGGCCCTATTCCAGGCTTTCTCTAGCGGGAAAAAGTTCTGCTCGCCTGAGGAGAGGTGAGGAATCCTTCTGGACTCTTTCTTCAAAGGGCAGGAGTTCTCTGACTAGGGCCAGGGAGAGCGCCAGAAAATCCTGCTTTTAACTTTGATTTCTCACAAGATCAATTCAAGGCCACACCCGTGGACAGCCGGGCAGGCCTGCCGGGACGACGACGCAGGAGCCAACAGGGCGAGTGGAGGTCGACGTGGCCACTCACCTATCACCCACACCTCCGCGCTCTGGGGGCGGAGTCCATCCCCTGGGCCCGCCCCTTCCCCAAGAGGGGCGTGTCTCGACCCTTACTCTGCCTGGCCCTCTGACCGCTGCCTCCCACGTGACCAGCCGCCCCGCCCTCTCACTCCCCGTCCTTGCGCCATAATCCCCGCCCTCCCCTTCAGAGCCCCGCCCCACGGCTTGGCGCAGGCCCCTCTCCCCCTTCCCATCTCGGGGGCGGCAGGAGGGGGCCGGAGCGAGATGGCGGTGAACAAGAACCACACCCAGAGCCGCAGCGGGGTTGTCGTTCCTTTTGGCGAAAGGTGCCTGAGGGGAAGCCTGGGGTGTGGTCAGAGGAGGGAGGACACCACGGGGTAGAGCTGGCGGCTCGCAAACTCTCAGCGAATCAGACACTTTCCCGCCTTTCCCGGGCGCGTCCCGCCGACTCCCTCCGCTCCATGAGGGCGCGCGCCTGCTCGCGGGCGGTCCGGATGGAGGCGGGGCCTCGCACGTGTGAGGGCGGGATGGCTCCTCCGCGTGAGTGAGGGAGGCGGTGGCGGCGCTGGGCCAGAGGCTCGTGTCACCTCGGCAGAAAGATGGCAGCGCCCTGGCGGCGATGGAGTCGCCCCGCCACTCGGGTCGCGTGCGGCTGCCGTTGGGAGCGCGCGGGTTTTGCGGGGTGACGGCGGCCGGGGGGCCGTGGGCGCTCCCTGCCCCCACTCCCGGGAACAGGGTCCCGGGCTTCGGGGAGGAGGAAGGGGCATGAGTGTGGATCATTCTGGAAAGATCCCGAACTGTCGGCCTCCTCTGGCCCTCAGCACTTCCCAAAGCCCCCTTTCTTCGCCCCAGCCAGGGAGGTAGATGACTGCTCTTACTTTATGGAAAAGATGGGGACCGGAAGAAGAGCAGCCGAGGGGGAACGCCGCCGGCGCGGCCTCGCATCGTCGCTGTGCGGTGTCCCCGCTGCCCCTCCCCTCGGTCGGAGCAGCCGCTTCCACCACCCCACCGGCTGCCTCGCCTCCGCTCCCCAGCTCCGTTTCCCGCGGTCCCTCCCGGCGTCCCCGCGGTTCTTCATCGCGCTCCTCTCTGGCTCCGATGCGTCCTCGTTTTCTTCGCTCTCGCCCGGTCGGGCGCCTCGGAAACCCCGTGCCGTGCTCGGGGAAGACCGAGCACACCTAGGTCGCTCTGAAGATCCGGGAAGACGGGACCCAGTGCTGAAGTCCAGAGCTTCTTCCACGCTTGCTTCCCCGGAAGATCGTCTTGGCTGACTTGCACGTGCCGCCGGGGCGGCGCGTCCCCCTTTGCTCCCCGGGGACCTCGGCTTCTTCGTTCGGCTTCGCGGCTGGGGTGCCTGCTGGCCGCGCGCGCAGTCCTGGAGCGCCGTGGCCCGTGTGCCCGGGGCTCTGTGCCCTGAGGCCGCTTCTGATCTGCTGTTTGGTGTCTTCTCGCTCAGGCTATGGGTTTATGTCTCTGCTTTTCTCTTTGTGTGTTGGAGACGGGAATGAAGCATGTTTGGAAAAAAAAATTATAACAGGAACACGGATTTTATGGTCCTTTGAATTATCTTTATGGCGTCCATTCCGTGCTCTTGAATACTTAACATAGCCAAGCACTGTTCTAAGAGCTTTATACTTGCAACTGCTCTGTCTACAGTGAGGGTCGGTAGGATGTCCCTAATTTCACAGGTGGGAAAACTGAAACAGAAGGAATTTGCTTAAAATCGTATGGCCAGTGCATATGGGAGAGCTTTGATTTGGGTCCGAACTTGGTACGGTGCATTAACTTCTCTACTCCAGCTGTCCCTCCAAAAGGAAGAGAACTGTCTCTGTCCTCGTCAAACAAGGCCCTGTCCGTGCTCTGCTTCCTGGATAGAGACGACTTTGAAGAAATAGGTTGAAAGGGCGTAGATTCGTTATATTTTGACTTCTCTTGCGTGTTCGCAATGCGGTTTGGGAAATTCATCACAGCTTGGCTGTGTTTGGTGGAGACTTTTTTCTTATCTCAGCTGAGAAGTCATAAATGTATGGGCAGGACTCTACTGGTAAAAAGGGAAGACATTGAGGTTTTTTTTAAAACCCATATTCTAAAGCTTGTGGAGATTATACCATGCGTTTATTGTAGAAAAACTGGAAAAAAATTTAAGTTACACCAGATTCCAATAGCCAGTGGTTTTTATGTTGTCATCTGTATCCTTCTGTACTTTCCCCTATGGAAACTTACAATCCTCCCCCCTCCGCACTTTGTAACTTGCTTTCCTCATTTACCAATATATTGGGAATGCATTCCAGTATCAATATTTACATCATTATTTTCAATGGCTGGTATTCAGTATGGGCAAATATTTACTTAAGCCCCTATCTGGGATATTCTGGTTTCAATTTGTCATTGCTATAAACATTGCTGCAGTAAACATTTTTGAAAACGTATTTTTTACTTTTTATTGAGATCATGATAGTTTACAACCTTGTGAAATTTCAGTTGTACGTTATTGTTTGTCAGTCATGTTGTAGGTGCACCCCTTCACCCTTTGTGCCCATCCCCTAACCCCCTTTCCCCTGGTAACCACTGATCTGTTCTCTTTGTCTACATGTTTAACTTCCAGATATGAGTGGAGTCATACAGAGATTGTCTTTCTCTATCAGGCTTATTTCTCTTAACATAATACCCTCAAGGTCCATCCATGTTGTTGTGAATGGGACGATTTTATCCTTTTTTATGGCTGAGTAGTATCGTATTGTATATATATACCATATCTTCTTTATCCAATCATCTGTTGATGGGCACTTAGGTTGCTTCCACATCTTGGCTATTGTAAATAATGCTGCAGTGAACATAGGGGTGCACAGGACTTTTGGAATTGCTGATTTCATGTTCTTTGGATAGATACCCAGTACTGGGATGGCTGGGTCATATGGTATTCCTATTTTTAATTTTTTGAGAAATCTCCATACTGTTTTCCATAGTGGCTGCACCAGTTTGCATTCCCACCAGCAGTGTATGAGGGTTCCCTTTTCTCCACACCCTCCCCAACATTTGTTACTTTTTGTTTTGGTTATTTTTGCCCTTCTAATGGGCATAAGGTGATAGCTTAGTGTAGTTTTGATTTGCGTTTCTGTGATGATCAGTGATGATGAACATCTTTTCATGTGCCTATTGGCCATCCGTGTATTTTCTTTGGAGAAATGTCTGTCTATGTTCCCTGCCAGTTTTTGATTGAGTTGTTTGATTTTTTGTTGTTGAGTTGTGTGAGTTCTTTATATAGTATGGAGATTAACCCTTTCTTGGATATATGACTTGCAAATATTTTTTCCCAATTGTTGGGTTGTTTTTTTGTTCTAATCCTGTTTTCCCTTGCCTTGAAGAAGCTCTTTAGTCTCATGAGGTCCCATTTGTTTAATCTTTCTATTGTTTCCCTTGTCTGAGAAGACATGGTGTCCAAAAAGATCCTTTTGATACTGATGTCAAAGGGTGCACTGCCTATGTTTTCTTCTAGAAGCCTTATGGTTTCAAGTCTTATCTTTAGGTCTTTGATCCATTTTGAGTTTATTTTGGTGAATGGTGAAAAAGAATGGTCAATTTTCATTCTTTTACATGTGGCTGTCCAGTTTTACCAGCACCATTTGTTGAAGAGACTTCCTTTTCTCCATTGTGTGCCGTCAGCTCCTTTGTCGAAGATTAGCTGTCCATGGATGTGTGGTTTTATTTCTGGGCTTTCAATTCTGTCCCATTGATCTGTGCACCTGTTTTTGTACCAGTACCATGCTGTTTTGATTACTGTAGCTTTGTAGTATGTTTTGAAGTCAGGGATTGTGATGCCTCCAGCTTTCTTCTTTTTTCTCAGGATTGCTTTAGCAATTCAGGGTCTTTTGTTGCCCCATATGAATTTTAGGATTCTTTGTTCTATTTCTGTAAAGGATGTCATTGGGATTCTGATTGGGATGGCATTGAATCTGTAGATTGCTTTAGGTAGTATGGACATTTTAACTATGTTTATTCTTCCAATCCATGTGCATGGAATGTCTTTCCATCTCTTTATGTCGTCATTAGTTTCTTTCAGGAAAGTCTTATAGTTTTCATTGTATAGGTCTTTCACTTCCTTGGTTAAATTTACCCCAAGGTATTTTATTCTTTTTGTTGCGATTCTGAATGGGATTGAGTTCTTGAGATCTTTTTCTGTTAGTTCATTGTTAGCATATAGAAATGCTACTGATTTATGTATGTTGATTTTATACCCTGCAACTTTGCTGTAGTTGTTGATTATTTCTAATAGTTTTCTAATGGGTTCTTTGGGGTTTTCTATATATAAGATCATGCTGTCTGCAAACAGCAAGAGTTTCACTTCTTCATTGCCTATTTGGATTCTTTTTATTTCTTTTTCCTGCCTAATTGCTCTGGCCAAAACCTCCAGTACTGTGTCGAATAAGAGTGGTGAGAGTGGACACTCTTGTGTTGTTCCTGTTCTCAGAGGGATGGCTTTCAGTTTTTGTCTATTGAGAATGATGTTGGCTGTGGGTTTGTCATATATAGCCTTTATTATGTTGAGGTACTTTCCTTCTATACCCATTTTATTGAGAGTTTTTTAATCATAAATGGATGTTGGATCTTGTCAAATGCTTTCTCTGCATCTATTGAGATGATCATGTGGTTTTTGTTTCTCATTTTGTTAATGTGGTGTATCACATTGATTGACTTATGGATGTTAAACCATCCCTGTGTCCCTGGTATAAATCCCACTTGATCATGGTGTATGATCTTTTTAATGTATTGCTGTATTTGGTTTGCTGGATTTTTGTTGAGGATTTTTGCATCTGTGTTTCATCAGTGATATTGGGCTGTAGTTTTCCTTCTTTGTGTTGTCCTTGTCTGGTTTTGGGATCAGGGTGATGTTGGCTTCATAGAATGTGTTAGGAAGTGCTCCATCTTCCTCAATTTTCTGGAATAGTTTGAGAAAGATAAGTATTAAATCTTCTTTGAATGTTTGGTAGAATTCTGCACAGAAGCTGTTTGGTCCTGGACTTTTATTTTTGGGGAGGTTTTTGATTACTGTGAAAACTTATTTTTGCCCACTTGTCAAAATGTTTCTTTGGGATTTGTTCCCGAGAGTGGAATTGTGGGATCAGAGGCCATAGACTTTATTTGTTGGTTGGTTGGTTTTTTGGTGAGGAAGATTTGCCCTGAGATTTGCCTAAAAAATCTGCATCTTTTTTTGCTTGAGGAGCATTAGCCCTGAGCTAACATCTGTGCCAGTCTTCCTATATTTTGTATGTGGGTGGCCACCACAGCATGGCTGATGAGTGGAGTAGGTCAGAGCCTCGGTTCTGAACCTGCAAACATGGGGTGCTGAAATGGAGTGTGTGGAACTTTAACCACTCGGCCACTGGGCTGGCCTCAAGGACAGAGACTTAAAAAAAAGATTAAAATATATTTTAAAAAATACAAAAATTCTTGTCAAAAGTACTTTAAAATATATAGCTATATATAGAAATATGTTTTTTTTCAAAATCAATCTACAGCGTTATATCAATTTATGTTCCTCTCAATACTCTGAGTGCCCATTTCACCACACCTTTGCCAACATCTGGAGTTAGTCTTTGATAACTCTGCCAGTCTGATAAGTAAATAATGGAATCTTTAAAAAATTTTTTTTATTGCTACTGAGCTTAGTTTTTTCATATGGTTATTGGCTATTTATATGTCTTTGGTAAATTTTCTTGGTTCATAAATTTTCTCCATTTTTTACTAAATTGTTCATTTTTTTGTGTGTGGTAAAAAATAAAATTTATCATCTTAACAATTTTTAAAAGAATTAAAATTGTGTATATTTAAGATATACAACATGGTGATTTGATATACATATAGATAGTGAAATTATTATAGTCAAGATAATTAATGTATCTTCTCACATAACCATTTTTTTTGGTGAGATGAGTGTGTCTGAAATCTACTCTCATCATATTTCCAGTGTTCAATACAGTATTAAGTATAGTAATTATGCCTGTACATTAGATCTCTAGACTTATTCATCCTACATAACTACAAATTTGTACCCTTTGACCAACACCTCCCCATTCCCTGTCGCCCCCCTCCAGCTCCTGTTAACCACCATTCTACTCCCTGCTTCTATGCATTTAACTTTTTTTTTTTGACTCCACATACAAGTGAGATCATACAATATTTATCTTTGTCTGGATTATTTCACTTATCATAATGTCCTTAAGGTTCATGCATGTTGTAGCATCGACAGGATTTCCTTCTTTCTCATGACTGAATAATTCCATTGTATACACACATATATATATACCACATATTCTTTATCCATTCATCTGTTGATGGACATTTTGGTTGTTTCCATATCTTGGCTATTGTGAGTAATGCTGCAGTGAACATAGGAGTGCAGATATCTCTTTGATATCGTGTTTTCATTTCCTTTGGATATATACCAAGAAGTGGGATTGCTGGATGATATAGTAGTTTTATTTTTATTGCATTGATTGATTTTTATATGTTGAACCATCCTTGCATTTCAGGAATGAATCCCACTTGATCATTGTGTATAATCCTTTTAATGTGCTGTTAATAATCAATTTGCTGGTATTTTGTTGAGGATTTTTGCATCAGTATTTTTCAGGGTTATTGGTCTGTAGTTTTCTTGTCTTGTAGTGTCTTTTTCTGGATTTGATATCAGGGTAATGCTGGCCTGATAGAATGATCTTGGAAATGTTCCCTCTTCTTCAGTTTTTGGGAAGATTTTCAGGAGGATTAGTGTTAAGTTTTCTTTAAATGTTTGATGAATTCTCCAGTGAAGCCATCTGATCCTGGGCTTTTCTTCATTGGGAAGTTTTTGATTACTGATGTAATCTCCTTACTTGTTATTGGTCTGTTCAGGTTTTGTATTTCTTCATGATTTAGTTTTGGTAGGTTGTGTGTTCCTAGGAATTTATCCATTTCCTCTAGGTTATCCAATTTGTTGGCATACAATTGTTCATAGTATTCTTATGTAATCTGTTTTATTTCTGTGATTTCAGTTGTAATATCCTCTCTTTCATTGCTGATTTTAGTTGAGTCATCTCCTTTTTAATAGTGTAGCTGAGGGTTTGTCAATTTTGTTGATCTTTTCAAAAAACCAGCTCTTAGTTTCACTGATTTTTTTTCTATTGCTTTTCTGTTCTCTCTTTTGTTTATGTCTGCTCTAACCTTTATTGCTTTCCTTCTGCTAGCTTTGGGTTTAGTTTGTTCTTTAGTTTCATGAGGTGTAAAGTTAGGTTGTTGATTTGAGATCTTTCTTCTCTTTTAATGTATAGAGTTACAGCTATAAACTTCCCTCTTAACACTGCTTTTGCCACATCCCATAGTTTGGCATGTTGTGTTTTCATTTTCATTTGTCTTAAGGTATTTTTTTAGTTTCCCTTGTGACTTCTTCTTTGATCCATTGGTTATATAAGAATGTTTTGTTTATTTGTTTATTTTTTATAGTTTTCTTTATGTATTTTTTTCTCTTTTTTTTAAAGATTGGCACCTGAGCTAACAACTGTTGTCAATCTTCTTCTTCTATTTTTTTCTTCCCAAAGCCCCCTAGTACATGGTTGTATATTCCAGTTGTGAGTGCCTCTAGTTGTGCTATGTGGGATGCTGCTTCAGAAAGGTGCCATGTCTGCACCTGGGATCCAAACTGGTGAAACCCTAGGCTGCTGAAGCGGAGTGCACAAACTTAACCACTCAGCCATGGGGCCAGCCCTGAATATTTTGTTTAATTTCCACATGTTTGTGGATTTTCCAGTTTTCCTTGTGCTGTTGATTTCTAGTTTTCATTCCATTGTGATCAGAAAAGATGCTTTAGATGATTTTAATATAATTGAATTTGTTAAGACTTGTTTTGTGGCCTAACATGTAGTGTATCCTGGAGAATGTTCCATGTGCACTTGAGAACAATGTATATTATGTTGTTGGGTGGAGTGTTCTGTATATGTCTGTTAGGTCCAATTGGTCTACAGTGTTGTTCAGTTCCTCTATTTCTTTATTGATCTTCTGTCTGGTTGTTCTATCCATTATTAAAAGTGGGAGTGTTGATGTCTCCTACTATTATTGTGTTACTTTCTGTTTCTCTCTTTAATTGTGTCAAAGTATACTTTGTATGTTTAGGAGCTCTGAAGTTGGTTGTATAAATATTTATAACCGTTCTATTTTATTGGTAAATTGACCTTTTGATCACTATATACTGTCTTCCTTTGTCTCTTATAACAGATTTCTGTAAAAAAAATTTAAAGTATGTTTTGTCTGATATTATTAGGAGAGCCACTCTTACTCTCTTTTGGTCACCATTTGTGTGGAATATCTTTTTCCATCTTTTCGCTTTTAGCCTGTGTGTCCTTACATCTGGAGTGAGTCTCTTGTGGACAGCATATAGTTGAATTGTAAGTTGTTCATCTTTTGATGGAGGGTTCAAATATCAGAACCATTTCTCTTTAGTTAGGAACCTACTTACAAGTTGTAAATAAAAAGTATGCAAAATCTTTGCATATTTAGTATCTGGCACTTAGTTAGGGCTTAATGAATCATACGGACATTAACTCAGATTCAGATGATTAACTATTGGAACTTGAACTTTTGCCTGAGGTTCTAGTTAGTGTTGGAGGCAGGATAGTATTTGATGGCCTTAGCTGAATGGTGCTGTGAAATTTTTTATACAGTTTTTACACCTTTCTTAAAAATCTGTTGTTTCTACATTATAACATTTACCAACATGGTGAAAATTCATTCTTTGTTTCACTGTACTATGCTTTCATTGAATTTTTGCAATCAATATGCCATCCTTGTAGGACAGTGTTTCTCAGTCTGGGACGAGTTTGCCCCCAGGAGACACTTCTGGTTTTCACGATTAGTGGGGTTACTGCTGGTATTTGGTGGGTAGAGGCTAGGGCTGCTGCTAAACGATCTACAGTGCACAGCACAGCCTCCCAACAACAAATAATTATCCAACCCAAATGTGCCAAGATTGGGAAACCCTGGGTAGAAGATGCCGACCCAAGGATTTGTCAGAAAGAAATTCAAGAGTACTCCTACCTCCTGAACATTTCAACATGTCTAGAGCCAAATTTATGTCCCCACTCCCCAATAAACTTTGTTTTCTGATTCCCCTATTTCTTTGGAGGCAAAAGTCACCTGGATTTCTCACGATCTTTTTGTCTCCCAGATCCAATGAGTTACCAAACTCAGGGGATACTTTCTTCACGGTCTTTTAAATTAAATTACTTATTGAGGTTTCACACTTAAACTATAAACCCACTTTTTTATTGAGGTAAAATTCACATTACAAAATTTGTCATTTTAAGGTGTACAATTAACTTTTTATATTCACAATATCATGCAACTGGCATCATCACCTAGTTTCAGAACATCTTCATCACCCCAAAAGAAACCATGTACCCGTTATGCAGTCACTCCCCATTCTTCACTCAACCGAGCTCCTGACGTCCTTCAATCAATTGGCTTTCTCCCTCTATGGATTTGCCTGTTCTGGACATCTCATATAAATGGGCTTATAGAATATGTGGCTTTTTGTGTTTGACTTTTACTTAGCATAATGTTTTCAAGGTTCATCCATATTGTAGCATGTATCATTCCTTTTTATGGCTGAATAATATTCCATTCTATGGGTATACCAAAGTTGTATGTCCATTCATCAATTGGATTGTTTCCACTTTTTGACTGTTATGTATAATGCTGCTATGTACATTTGTGTACAAGTCTTTGTGTAGACATGTGTTTTAATTTCTCTTGGGTATATACGTAAGAGTGGAATTGCTGGACCATATGGTAATTCTATGTTTAACTTTTTGAGGAACTGCCAGACTGTTTTCCGCAGCAGCTGCACCACTTTACATTTACAAGTCTTTGCCAGCATTTGTTATTTTCCATTTTAAAAGGTAATCATAGCCATCTAGTTGTTGTGAAGTGCCATGATTTTGATTTGTGTTTCCCTAGAGACAAACGATGTTGAGCATTATTCATATGCTTATTGGCCATTATTTATTTGCTTTGAAGAAATGTCTGTTGAAGTCCTACGCCTATTTTTAAATTGGGTTGTTTGTCTTTTTGTTGTTGAGTTGTATGTATTTTTTATATATTCTAGATATTAAACCCTTGTCAGATATAAGATTTTCAGATATTTTTCCCACTCTTTGGGTTGTCTTTTCAATTTCTTTACAGTGTCCTTTAATCCACAAAAGTTTCTAATTTTGATGAAGTCCAGTTTATCTATTTTTTCTTTTGTTACTTGTGCTTTTGGTGTCATATTTAAGAAACAGTTGCCTAATACAAGGTCATTAAGTTTTACATCCATGTTTCCTTCTGATAGTTTTAGCTTTTACCTAAAGGTAAAATGGAGGCCTTTGATCCATTTTGAGTTTATTTCTGTATATGGTGTAAGGTAGGAGTCCAGATTCCTTCTTTTGCATGTGATTATCAAGCTGTCCCACCACCATTTGTTGAAGAGACTATTCTTCCTTGTTGAATGGTCTTGGAACCTTTGTCAAAAATCAATTGACCATAGATGTTTGAGTTTATTTCTTGACTTTCAATTCTATTCTGTTGCTCTATATGTCTATCCTTATACCAATACCACCCTATTTGATTATTGCAGCTTTTAGTAACTTTTGAAATCAGGAAGTATGAGTCCTGCAACTTTGTTCTTCTTTTTCAAGATTATTTTGGCTATTTGGGATCTCTTGCAATTCCATGTGAATTTCAGGATCAGTTTTTCCATTTCTGCAGAAAAGCAGTTAGAATTTTGATAGCAATTTTGTTGAATCTGTATATCATTTGGGGGAAGCATTGCCATCTTAATATTAATTTTTTCAATCTGTAAACATAGGATATCTTTTCATTTATGTAGGTCTTTAAAATTTTTCAGCAGTGTTTTGTAGTTGACAGTGTACAGGTCTTATATGTCCTTGGTTAAATTTATTTCTGAGTATTTTATTATTTTGGATACAAATGTCAATGCAATTGTTTTCTTAATTTCATTTTGACTGATACTTGCTAGTGTATGAAAAATATAACTGAATTTTGTATGTTACTCTTGTATCCTACACCTTTGCTGAACTCAATTATCTCTAATTGTGTGTGTATGTATATGTGTGTGTTCTTTAGGATTTTCTGTGTATGAGATCATGTCATCTTCAAATAGAGATAGTTTTACTACTTTTCCAATGAAGGATGCATTTTATTTCTTGTTCTTGCCTATTTGCCCTGGCTAAAACCTCACGTACAGTATTGAACAGAAGTGGCAAGAACAGAAATCCTTGACTTGTTCCTGATCTTAGATGGAAAGCTTTTAGTTTTTCAAAATTAAGTATGATGTTACCTGTGGGTTTTTAATAAATGCCCTTTATCAGGTTGAGGAAGTTCCCAATATTCCTAGTTTGTTAAATTTTTTTTAACCATAAAACAGTGTTGGATTTTGTCAAATGCATTTTTTCATTCTATTAACGTTGTGTATTACCATAGTAATTAATTAATTACCATACTATTGATTGATTTTCGTATGTTGAACCTCCCTTGCATTTCTAGCATAAATCTCACTTGTCATATAATCTGTTTAATATGCTGCTGGATTTGGTTACTTACTATTTTGTCGAGTATTTTTGCATCTATATTTATGAGATATTGTTCTCTAGTTTTCTTTTGTTGTGATTCCTTTGTTTGGCTTTGGTATCAGGGTAATACTGGCTCATAGAATGAGTTAGGAAGTGTTCCAACAGTTAAGAAGTGTTTGAAAGAGTTTGAGAAGGGCTGGTGTTAGTTCTTCCTTAAATATCTGGAGAATATTCCAATAAAGCCATCTGATCTTGGGCTTTTCTTATTGGAAGTTTTAAATTATTTATTCAATCTCTTTACTTGTTAGAGGTTTATTCAGATTTTATTTCTTCTTTAGTCAATTTTGGTAGTTTGTTTCTAGGAATATTTTCATTTCATCTAGGTTATCAAATTTGTTGGCATATAATTGTTCATATATTCTCTTATAATCCTTTTTATTTCTGTAAAGTCTGAGATAATGTCCCCACTTTTATTCTTAATTTTAGTAATTTGGGTTTTCTCTCTTTTTTTCTTGGTCAGTCTAGTGAAATGTTGGTCAATTTTGTTGATTTTCTCAAATAATTAACTTTTGGTTTCATTGATCCTCTCTATTGTTTTTCTATACTTTATTTCACTTATCTCTACTATAATCTTTATTATTTCCTTCCTTCTACTAGCTTTGGGTTTAGTTTGCTCTTGCTTTTCTAGTTCCATAAGATGGAAGGTTAGATTATTGATTTGAAATCTCTTTTTTAAAATGTAGGCATTAAAGCTATAAATTTCTCTCCTAAGTGCTGCTTTTGCTGTCTCTCAAAGGTTTGGTATGTGTTTTCATTTCATTCATCTTAAAGTATTTTCTAAATTCACTTATGTTTCTTCTTTGACCCACTGGTCATTTAAGAGTGTGTTATTTAATTTCCACATACTTGTTAATTTGACAGATTTCATTCTCTTATTATTTCCAATTTCATTCCATTGTGGTCTGAAAAGATACTCTGTATGATTCCAGTCTTTGTAAATTTAGTGAGACTTGTTTTCTGGCCTAACATATGGTCTGTCCCAGAGAATGTTGCATGTGCACTTGAGAAAAATGTATATTCTAGCTTTGTAGGTGGAGTGTCCTTATATATTAGGTCTAGATGACTTTTGTTAGGTGCATCCATATTTATAATTGTTAAGCCTTTTTTGATTATTGGCCCTTTTATCATTATGTAATATTCCTCTTTTTTTCTTGTAATAATTTTGTCTTAAAGTCTATTTTTTTTCTGATATTGTTATAGCCACTCCAGTTCTCTTTTGGTTACTGTTTGATGGAATATCTTTTATCATTCTTTCATTTTTAACCTATTTGTGTCTTGGGGCCTCAAGTAAGTCTTTTTTAGATAGTATACAGTGGTATCATGTTTTTTAAAATATATTCTACCAGTCTCTGACTTTTAATTGGAGAGTTTAATCCATTTACATTTAATGTAATTATTGATAAGGATTTAACTTCTGTTCTTTTGCTATTTGTTTTATGTATGTCTTGTATAAGTTTTTGTTCCTCAGTTCTGTTAATGCCTTCTTCTGTGTTTAAAAGATATTTTCTAGGGGGGTGACGTCAGCAACATGGCAGCATGAGCTCACCTAGGACTCTCTCCTCTCCAAATTACAACTAAAAAGAGCAACTGCTTTCCAACCAAAAAAAAAAAATCCTAATAACAGAAATCGTCAGAGACCCACAGCAGCCAAACGAGGGAAGGCAGAGAGGCTGGAGCCAGCCTCGGAGGAGCTGGAACGGGGTAGGAGAGAACTTTTTCTCCCTCCCCTAGAGACTGGGATCGCTGCCGCGGGTGCAGGAAGGAGCGGGGGAGGGGCCGCACATTGGGGCATCATTCAGGACTCCCACCGCCAGTGCAGCGGAACCCTCTAACAGGGAAAGCTTTCACGTGGGGGAAGCCCCAGCAAGCCAGGGCCCCGGGAGGCCAAAAAGCGAGAGCTGATCCAGTATAGGTCGGCGTGAGTAAAAGTGCCACTCCTCCCCCAACCCACGCTGCGTGCCGGCATTGCGGCTGAAGGCAGAGGGCTCAGAACGCATGGCTCTCGACCCCCATCTAGTGGCGACAGGCTGTAACTGCAGCAGAATAATAGCATCATGCGCAAAAACCGCTCGTCTACCATCCAGCAATTTATAAAAGCTCCAGTCCAAAAGGAAAACAATAAAAATACAGAAGTAGGTCCTGAGGGCTTGGAAATGGGTAAACTAAGTGAAGATGAGTTCAAAATAGCTATCCTCAAAATATTCAATGAGGTAAAGGGAAATGTAGAGAAACAAGTCAATGAGTTCTGGAGTTACTTCACAAAAGAGCTTGAAATTATAAAGAAGAATCAATTAGAAATACTAAAGATGAAAAATACAATGGATCAGATAAAACAGAATACAGATTCCCTGAATGCCCGTGTAGACACCATAGAGGAGAAAATTAGCATAATCGAAGATAGACAGGCTGAATGGCTCCAGAGAGAGGAAGAAAGAGAGCTAAGAATTAAAAAAACTGAAGAAAATCTCAGAGAAATAGCTGACTCAGTGAGAAAATGGAACTTAAGAATCATCGGAATTCCTGAGGGCGTGGAAAAGGAAAATGGAGCAGAAAGTGTGGTCAACGAAATAATAGAAGAGAACTTCCCAAATCTAGAGATTGAGAGAGAAACGTGTGTGGAGGAACCTTTCAGATGTCCTAGAATTGTCAATGTAAAAAGACCTACTGCAAGGCACATAATAGTAAAAATGGCAAAAATGAAGGACAAAGAAAGAATACTCAGGGTAGCAAGGCAGAAGAAAATAACCTACAAAGGAACCCCCATCAGACTTTCAGTGGATTTCTCTACAGAAACCTTACAAGCTAGGAAAAATTGAGTGACATATTCAAAACTTTAAAGGATAAAAATCTTCAGCCAAGAATACTCTATCCAGCAAAAATATCCTTCAGATATGAGGGAGAAATTAAATCTTTTCCAGACAAACAAAGGCTAAGGGACTTTGTAGTCACAAAACCTCCACTACAAGAAATCCTCAAGAAGGCTCTCATACCTGAAAAAAGTAAAAAAGGGAGTAAAGGGTCACAAAACACAGAGTAGGGAGACAAATAGAATCTGAATAGGATAACAAATATTCAACTATAGCATTAGGATAAAGGGAAGGAAATCACCAAAGCAAAGACAATCTTATCATTATAACCACAAACTCACAACACAAGTTGGAATAAGAGATGAAAATAATAAATTAGGAGGGGAGGAGGAAAGATACTGAAAAAGTCTAGGCTAAGGAAGTAAGAGACCACCAGAAAATGGACTATGTTATACACGAGATTCTGAATACAAACTTCAGGGTAGCCACTAAACTGAAAAACAGAACAGAGACACAAAACATAAATAAGGAAAAATCTAAGATACCCAGCATAAGAAATTTCAGAAGTCAATGGGTAGGCTAAAACACAGGATGAGAAACAAAGGAAACACGGGAAAACCGGAAAATGAGCAACAGAATGACAGCATTAAGCCCTCATGCATCAATACTCACCCTCAATGTCACCGGATTCAACTCTCCAATAAAAAGACACAGAGTGGCAAAATGGATTAAAGAACAAGATCCAACAATTTGTTGCCTCCAGGAAACACACCTCAGCTCCAAGAACAAACACAGGCTCAGAGTGAAGGGGTGGAAGACAATACTTCAAGCTAATAGCAAACAAAAGAAAGCAGGTGTCACAATACTTATATCAGACAAAACAGACTTCAAGATAAGGCAGGTAAAGAGAGACATAGAGGACCAATATATAATGATCAAAGGGACACTTCATCAAGAAGAAATAGCACTTATAAATAGCTATGCACCCAACACAGGAGCACCAAAGTTCATAAAGCAACTATTAACAAACCTAAAAGAAGATATCAAAAAAAATAACACAATAATAGTAGGGGACCTCAACACCCCACTCACATCAATGGACAGATCATCCAGACAGAAAATCAACAAAGAAACAGTGGAGCTAAACGAAAAGCTAAAACAGTTGGACTTAATAGACATATATAGAACACTTCATCCAAAAACAGCAGAATACACATTCTTCTCAAGTGCGCATGGAACATTCTCAATGATAGACCATATGTTGGGAAACAAGGCAAGCCTCTACAAGTTTAAAAAAATTGAAATAATAAGAAGCATCTTCTCTGATCGTAATGCTATACAGCTAGAAATTAATTACAAGAAAAAAGCTGAGAAAGGGACAAGGATGTGGAGACTAAACAATATGCTATTGAACAAGCAATGGATCATTGAAGAAATTAAAGAAGAAATCAAAGAATACCTGGAGACAAATGAAAATGTTAACATGCCATACCAACTCATATGGGATGCAGCAAAAGCTGTATTAAGGGGAAAATTCGTCGCAATTCAGGCACATCTTAACAAACAAGAACAATCCCAAATCAGCAATCTGAAACTGCACCTAACTCATTTACAGAAAGAAGAACAAACAAAGCCCAAAGTCAGCAGAAGGAGAGAAATAATAAAAATCAGAGCAGAAATAAATGCTATTGAAACAAAAAAGGCAGTAGAAAGGATCACTGAAACAAAGAGGTGGTTCTTTGAGAAGATAAATAAAATTGACAAACCCCTAGCCAGACTTACAAAGAAAAAGAGAGAGAAAGCTCAAATAAACAAAATCAGAAATGAAAGAGGAGAAATAACAACAGACTCTGCAGAAATACAACGGACTATAAGAGAATACTACGAAAAACTATATGCCAGCAAAATGGATAACCTAGAGGAAATGGATAAATTCTTGGACTCCTACAATCTCCCAAAGCTCACTCAAGAAGAAGCAGACAATTTGAACAGACCAATCACAAGGAAAGAGATTGAAACAGCCATCAAAAGCATCCCAAAGAATAAAACCCCAGGACCAGATGGGTTTCCTGGGGAATTCTACCAAACTTTCAGAGAAGATTTAATACCTATCCTTTTCAAGCTATTCCAAAAAATTAGGGAGGATGGAACACTTCCTAACACATTCTACGAGGCCAGCATCACGCTGATACCAAAACCTGACAAGGACAGCACGAAAAAAGAGAACTAGCGGCCAATATCGCTGATGAACATAGATGCAAAAATTCTCAACAAAATTTTGGCAACCCGAATACAGCAATTCATCAAAAGGATCATACATCATTATAAAGTGGGATTCATACAAGGGACACAGGGATGGTTCAACATGCGCAAATCAATCAACGTGATACACCACATCAACAAACTGGGGAATAAAAACCACAGGATCATCTCAATAGATGCAGAAAAAGCATTTGACAAGATCAAACAGCCATTTATGATAAAAACTCTGAACAAAATGGGCATAGAAGGGAACTACCTCAACATAATAAAGGCCATATATGACACATCCACAGCCAACATCATTGTCAATGGGCAAAAACTGAGCGCCCTCCCATACAATGGAGAAAAGAAAGTCTTTTCAACAAATGGTGCTGGGAAAACTGGAAAGCCACATGTAAAAGAATGAAAATTGACCATTCTTTTTCACCATTCACCAAAATAAACTCAAAATGGATCAAAGACCTAAAGCTGAGACCTGAAACCATAAGGCTTCTGGAAGGAAACGTAGGCAGTACTCTCTTTGACATCAGTATTAAAAGGATCTTTTTGGACACCATGCCTTCTCAGAGAAGGGAAACAATAGAAAGAATAAACAAATGGGACTTCATCAGACTAAAGAGCTTCTTCAAGGCAAATGAAAACAGGATTGAAACAAAAAAACAACCCACTTACTGGGAAAAAATATTTGCAAGTCATATATCTGACAAAGGCTTAATATCCATAATATATAAAGAACTCTCGCAACTCAACAACAAAACATCAAACAACCCAGTCAAACAATGGGCTGGAGACATGAACAGACATTTCTCCAAAGAAGATATACTGATGGCCAATAGGCACATGAAAAACTGAGCGCCATCCCCCTGAGAACAGGAACAAGACAAGGATGCCCTCTATCACCACTCTTATTTAACATAGTACTGGAGGTCCTGGCCAGAGCAATCAGGCAAGAAAAAGGAATAAAAGGAATCCAAATTGGGGGGGGGGGGGGGG